>NW_027187609.1:0-71824 GCF_041381155.1 Argopecten irradians | reverse complement strand
TGTGATGAATCTAAATCATTTCCTGTCGAACATATACCAATCGATTGCATTAACAAAAGACAATGCTCTATATTGCGCACTATCATGAGCAGTCACTAATAGGAACTTAACTAAAACTTATTTAATTATAAGAATAAACGCGGCATGATTTTTATTGAATCATCATGTTCTGTATTTCCAAATGACAGTGGACTATTTCCATGTCATATTCCCTTCGAGGGTAAGACGTGAGGGCGCTGGGGGGGGGGGGGGGGGGGGGGGCGGGGGGGGGGGGGGGGGGGGGGGGGGGGGGGTAAGTATGTTTATAAGGCCTTTAGTATAATAGATGTTCATCGCGTTATAGTCAGATAATATCACGAAAGTCATGACTTCACTAGCCATAGTTGTGCTCTAAACACATCTTCAACTAATACGGATATACTTCAACATGATCAGATATTTTATGCACATCACATATAAGTCGGATATGGTTGTTTTTCTTAGTTCTTGGATCCATTCTAATTGTCAGCTCACACAAATATGATCGATACTAACGAGTTATAGTCTGGACTTATTACAAGCAACACGTAGTAGGAATAATAGGACATGTCTGTGTGTGGTGGGTGAGGTGGGGGGAGGGGGGGTTGACCTGGTATAGTCGATATCGGTGACATAAAGATCATCATCCTGATGCTGCATCATACAGCTATGTACATGGGTATAAACTCAAAAATCTGAGTTCTCAGCACATCCCAGTAACAATATAGCAAGTTGATTACACTATATGATGTGCAAGTTAGAAAACAATTAAACAAAAAGCATAACTCAAGCTTTTTCCTGGTTTTTCGCGAATTAGTAAGGAGCGTAAACGACTCAAACTAGCTAGACGATAAAAAAACAATAAACAACAACCAGCAAAAAAAAAACTATACACTAAAACCCAATTTATACCTATTACAGAATAATATTAACAAAATCAAATACATATGAATAATTAACTAATGAATAATAACAATATCTCCAACTGTCAATTAGAAACAAAACAAAAGAAAAAAAAAAAAAAAAACCAGTCATATAAAATTAATCAAAAAATAAAATCATGATATTAAAGTGTAATAATATAGAATCAAAGTTAGCATTATATTTAGTTATGCTTATCATTATAAACTTACATCAAAAATAAAAATATGAAAAACTATTAAAAAGTCTCTTTATAAGTACAAAAATAATACTTACATTAAAATATATTCATAAAAAAATGGAACATGTTTGCGAAACCCATGTAATCAAAAAATATGCGCAACAACTCTTTTTGGTCCCCTTCTGGTAATTACCAATTTCAATTTAATCGATGCTTTGCTTTTTTTACAGCAATTCTCCCTTATCCATCTCATACATATATATTGTGACGAAACACTGTTTGAAAAAAGTAGTTCTGAGCTCGAAGTTTCCTAATCTCCTCTCACTTTATTCCTCATCAAACACTTGATTGATGATTATATCAGTTCGTTATGGTAATCATGAGCTTAAACTATATCACGTCTTTCATTCATGTCCTATTTCCCCGGTCCATAATCGCTTTTCGATTCATTAAGATGCTTTACAATGATCACATGAAAACTTACCTCAATATCTTACAACTGTTATTGGAAGCTTCCTCCCAAACCATTTCAATCTAATTCACACAACATCACTGGTACAAGTGTGTATAGATATCTGCAGTTCTGCAATCAAACAATCCCCATACAAGCCGCTTTTCTCCATACTACCTGCAGAGGAACTTCAGGCATTACCTCCTAGATGGCGGGACTAATATCAATTTAATCTGATTTGAATCACAGACGGTGTACGTATCTAGACATAACTAGCATTTCCGGATAATTACCGCATATTTTGATTGCATCATAGAAGGAAAGTGGATACTGTTTGTTAAAATAACTATATAATTCTACAGACAATATTATTACCTTGTATCTAGTTATTTCTCCTTCATTCTTACGAGTCGACATAGCTTTTTTTACGAAAGATTTCTCTTACGATTTTTAACTAAAAACAAAACAAAAATGTAAATCCCTATCTTTTAAAGATACTTCAATATCTATCAATAATATTGAGGCTCTTTCGCCTATTGTCTAAAAAAAGAACTATGTTGTTGGGTTCTCCACGTTTCTTTTCTTTAGTGGTTGAATCAAGTAATATCTACGACATCCACCAAGTATTATGGACTACATCAATTTTAATCAAGACATCATTGAGTCATCTACGATATTATCAGGGACCCACGAATGAATTGTTAACGTTGATGAAAGATCATAACCAACTAAATAAGATCAGATCGCATATAAAAAAATAAATACAAGTCATATTCTAATAGAGAATTAGCATTATTTATTGATTCTGTATAGCGTATAATATCAAGATATTATTGATGTATTATTATGTAGAATTGCATTTCAACTCCATGGAATGGTAATTCCGATACCTAGTCCACAGTATGACGGACATGGTCCGCAGACCTATGTAACATTAAATAGTTTATATGAGACATTTGTTGCATAACATGAATTATTGTGATAGATTACCTGTAAACTTAAAACCATAGAACTTACTATTTTCTCATTGTATGAGTCCTGTCACATACATTTGTAAAGTGACTGTCCATATTATCATATAAAATTAAAAAAACTTAAATAGTAATTCTATAATAAATCATATACCCGAAGGAACAATGGATTGCAAAATCTTGTCCCGCATAACACATTTCCATGGGTTTTGTGAATGGGCGCTAGGTAAATTCACTTGGACTCCGAGATACTGTTGATCTTATTTAGGGTAGATGTATGTTTATGCATATAAATTCTGGACCAACCTTCTGATAAAGCCTTATCATTATCTGTGATAATGAGTTATTGTAATTGTACGAAGTACCGATTTAATGATTCACGTCATAGATTCTGCAGATTAAGAAGTTATGTTTAGTTGGATTAATGTTATTAAAACTATGTCTTTGAGTATCTTTATGATTTGCTGTAACAACTATATTTGTGTCCGCGGCTTAAAACTCTGTGCTTGATTCCTCTTCTTGTATTTACATGATGGTGCTTTATTGTTGTTATGTTAGCTGGTCTATACAGTGTTATTGGACTTTAAAGTCCTCGACATTCCTGTGCTTTTGATATTAACCTCAGAGATGACATTTTTACCTCTGGAAGATCAACTTTTACTTAACAGAGTGACCCTGTGGAAGTTTAGGAACAATTGCTAATATCATGTTATATATCCTCATGTAACTATTTCACATAAATAATGCATAGCGGCTTACAATTACAAATGCACACAGTAGCCGGAAAAAATAGTTATATTGAGGCTGACAAACTCTCTGTTATATATATCACACGATTAATATTAAAATCCCTTCCCCTTATCATCCTGGCTGTGGGGGTGGCAGGAAATCCTAACAAAACTGGGCAAATAAAATACTATTTTACTTGTCGAACGCCTTCATTCACATATAATATGACCTCATAAGTATAATTAGGTGATAAATATTGTGAATCATGTGTTGTCTCTGCAAAACCATCTAACGAAACATTTAGATAGGTACAGTTAATCAGATTCAGAAAGCTTCTTTATTACATACTGTTACATATTGCCTCATGTCTATATCTGGATTAAAAGTCTGGCTGCCACCACTAGACTGTTAATCATCGCGTGAACTATTGACTGACATAATAAAATAAAGTCGAATAGGGGGTAGTTAAACCATTTATCACGATGAGTGAGACATAACAAGCAAGTATGAAGCAGACTGTCCACTCAGTTGACCCTTTATCTAATAAGACCTCATCAACCCCCAACTGTCACACCGTATGGGGTGATGGTGTGGTTGGGGTGCGTGGGGGGGGGGGGGGGTAGAGATTTTGGAGAGGGTCGGAGGGTGTGAACGGCTTATTTATTCCAAAGTGATATAGACAAGAGGTTCTCACATTCTCTCTCTCCTCAGTGTGTGGCCCTAGAGGAGGCGGTGACGTAGGTAGTATGTGAGGCGGAGATTTACCCAGATCACAGTGGGAGATTATCCCCGTCTGAGGTCCCGTCAGAGGTGAGTATCTATTTCCGTCTCCGTCTGGTTTTCAGAATGTCTGACTAGGGGCGGAGATTGCGGCCCTTCTATTAATAATGATGTGGGTGATACGAGACTGGGTACACGTTGCCGTTGGGCACAATGGCTTGCCTCCAAAGGTTACCCAGCTCATCATGAGAACTGTCCAAAATTTTACTAATTTTAATTCAAATACAGTCCTTAAACCGGGCTGCCTGGATGCCGGGGCTTAACAAAATAGGGAAATGTTTTGATTTTTCGTGACTGGGACTTGGTTGAGGCTGGACAGAACCCGCCCTTTAATATGCACATTTTGCACAAACTATAATGCGCAGCTAAAAACAGGGTTGTGGACCACGTGAATGTCCCTGTCATTCCTTCCAGAACTATTCCATCGTAGTCCCTACCATAGGGACCCATACCTATTTGGTAACAATTAACTAATTAAATTGGTCACCTAGTTTAAACACGTGCATAGGACCGTGCGATGTCCTGTCATGCTTTTCCAGAACATCCCACATAGGTCGCTCTAAGTAGGTGCCGTTAACAATTACTGATATTTCGTCGATCACCTAGTTTGGCCATGCCTTTAAAAACATGAGTAAACAATCCCGCGTTACTGACCTTTAAATATAACTACACATCAGTACTAGGTATAAGCAACATTATACTACACCACAATAATGCACTATGAAATTAAACACAGCCTAATAAATATATACATGGTTGTTTATTAAATAACTTATACTTGTACTCTTATAAAATACACTATAATTTAACTCAGCTCGTGATCCACAATTATACACGGCTAAACATGACAACTTCTGTCAAGGTTCAACAGGTACCCACTTAATCCACTTCCTGTTTACCTAGGCGGGAATATTTCAAATATCATATCTATTAATGATATTCATGGGGACTTAAGCAGGGGGCTACTAGCCTGTTCTATCTCTATAGGGTTACAATCATCTATCACCAATAATATTATTGGGGGCTTAAGCAAGGCTACCCAGCCTGCCTACCTCTATAGGGTTACAATCGTCTATCACCTGTAATATCATTGAGGCTTAAGCAAGGCTTCCAGCCTGCCTACCTCTATAGGGTTACATGTATATGACATAGGGTAATTTGCCACTATGTTTATGAATAATTGCATTTCAAATATAATAAAAATACACTAGATGAAACTTTCCATGAAGGGACCCTATGCCCAGGAGGTAACTCTACCGACTATGTATTATTATTAATGATAATAATAATAGACTTTCATTTGGGGACAAATTAACAACAAATCACAGTTCAATTTAAAAAATGAGGGAGAATAATATCAGAAATATTTAACTGGAGGTTGATGAAATAAGAAAGATATATGAAAAAATATCACAGTTACTTCTGTGTCACAGGTAGCCTGATCATGCAATCATGGCGAACTCAGCTTCTGTGTTGGTCGTATCAACTCTTGCCACGTCAAAGGAGTTATCGCCATTATTGACCACGCACCACAATCTTTAAATCATTTATGTATGGTTATAGTATGAAATGATTTCAGGCCAGTACCACATGTAATTGCCATTGCGTACCAAATCTTGTTAAAAAAAGTCAGAAATCTTATGGAAACATTTCTTGATTGCATATTCTATGTTAAAGTGTAATGACTTCTATAAATCTCATAATAACCCCTCAAATAACCATAACAAACCTGATCTATTACAAATTCTTCATCACACCCTTATATTACTGTAACAAACCAAGTTTGTTGGAAACAACCTATCCTTTTCATTAGAAGGAGCCAGCAAGAGCAACAGAAAGTCTTTTTCTGTATCGTTCATGTTTTTGTTCATTCCAGACATGCAAGAAAAATTGTAGGTAAAAGACAAAATTTGTTTGATTCATTTGGCGAGCAGCTGGCTTAATGCATGGCAAAAAGCTGTTGAATTGTTCACAAATTTCAGAGTTTATGGTATCTAAACCAAGAAGCCTTGATGACCTATAGCCCTTTGAACATTTATGGGAGAGAAACCATGAAATATATCATGAAAAAATCTCACCTTTTCAAAAAATCCACTTTCTCTGTTGAGACAATATTCTTGCAAATTACATCCAAAATCATAGAAAATATCTTTTGGAGGGACTTCAATGTGACTATAAAGGGATGCATAAGGGTCTTTTCTACCCTCAGCATATGCCATGTGGAATCCATAGCAATGTCCGTGTGACGGACAAAACCATAAAAATAAAGATGTAGATCCTCTTGCTGAAATTTGGGCTTTCGAAAAAAGTTTATGACAGCTAGGTCTCAAAAGACATATTGGGATGATCATCAGCTTCTGTATTCCTTGCTGCCTTTCCCTCATCTATGGTAAATTTACGAATATTTCTCAAAGCATTACCACTTGGTGTGAAGTAATAGGCCCGCCCATATTTTGCAGGATTATATGTACCTATCTGTTCTACTGCTTCTTCTGGTGGGAAAGAAACAAAGGAATCTACACAAGTTAATATATATTTAATGAATTTGACAATATCTTGTGGCAACAAATTTTCATTCTGATTGCAATACATAGAATTTGCAATGAGATCTCTGACCTCTGGACAGTAAAATCGTAAGTTTTGCATGGCAGCATTGAAATATCTATCCCCATTTTCATCTGGATTATTACTACTGATGTAAACAAGTAGTTCATCTAATGATGACACAATGCACTTTGGAATAATAGTAGACAGTGGTGCAGTAGTAGATAACATAATCAACAACTTTGCATAGGCAATTTTTTCAACATCTGGCATATTACCTACAAGGAAGCGCTCAAATGAGTCCTTAACATCTTCAGGTAAAACGGTCTGAAGAAAATCTGTCCTAGCAATGACAGTATCTTCATCAAGATTAGCCTCTGCAATTTGCTTTTCTTCCCCGAAAACTTTGTTTGCAAGAAAAAACAGGTGCTCTCTACACACTTTCATATTTTCAGCACTAATATCAACTGAACTTTTTAAGAAACAACGATCTAATCTACGATGTAGCGTTTGATAAACTGCAGGTTCCGATGGTTTTTCAATAGGTTCAAAAACAGCATTTCGAAAGCCAATCCCTATTTTTGTTCCATCACATGCTAATTGGTGTGGTGTAAATTTACATACTTCGCATGGTTTTCTGAAATCAATATGCATGTTTGATGCCCAGCTGAACCACCATTTTAAAAAAACTCCAGGGTCCATAAAACTTCGAGATTTTGGAAAACGTCTGATATAAGTTGATGTCATACTTTTGCAAAACCCTGAAAATGTTGTTTTAGAATTCAAAACTTGATGTACATACATCCAACCAATTTCGTCACCTGCAGCTGTATCAGAGCTATACACATGGAATACATGATTGATTCCCCTTCATACCATGGTAACAGGTCAGCAGTGAAGCAGTACATGGATACGTGTATGAAATATTACAATGAAAACAAACTGGTGCAATCTCAGTGTATCAGGCGGATGCGTCTTTTAAAAAATGGTAACACCATCAGGATATTCAGAACTTGTCCAACAACCTTGCCCCACATGGACATGCATGTTCGCACTAGATTTTCAAACCAAAATTCCAGCACTTTTCAAGCACTTTTCCAGCACCTTTTCTAGATTTTCAAGCACTACTTTTTTTCTTCTACATTGGACTTGAAATCAGAATTTTCAAAAAACATGCCTACAATTTTTGCAAGCAATTTGTTAGTACAATTTTGTAAGAAGTAATTAGATTCAATTACACATTCTTATCAAACAACAAAGTCATCCCTAGTAATATGTCTGGATTACTGAAATTATGAAAAATTTGATTGACAACAGAGCTGTTTGCCAGTGTTCTGGGAGCATGAAGTTTCAATTCCAGCACTTTTACAAGGATTTAAAGAAAAATTCCAGCACTTTTCAGCACTGACCCAAAATTCAAGCACTTTTCCAGCACTGACCCCAAATTCCAGCACTTTTCATCTTCTGTACGAACCATGACATGTTGTCAAAGGTATCAGACTTGGAACAAAATATAGGACCTTTAAGGCATCCATCTACCCGAGGGATACAATCTTCATTTCTTATCATTTAACAAATCCCGTATTTGTACAGCAGCTGCTAACTCTTCAGAACATTCCTTCCTGGCCGAATGAGAACTTTTACATGGGAATTTCCACAAACCAGAGGAAACATCAAAACATTCAGTATTATTACTAAAGTCTTCCAATATATCTGACCCAATGTCAAGCTCAATTTGAGGCAAGTCTGCATGAGGATCATCAAAAGGTTGTTCATCAAAATCCTCAATACTTTCTATTTTGAACGTCTGCCATTCTTGGGACTTGTGGATGCATTTTAAATGTTCACATAGTGAATTTGAATCATCAAACAATTCAATATTCCGTTTGGCTCCTTTTATGGATTTGCAGTATCCATTTAAACATGAAATAACATATTTACCAGTAGATGCATTGAAAGTAATGTGCACAAATGAAGGTTCTCCATGAGGTAAATTAGAAACTGAAAACTTCCTTGTATCATTTCTACCCATCAAAGTAACATATGGTTTCTCACATAATTCTAAACCTTCAGAGACTTTAAGATCAAGTGCAGTTTTATTTTCCTGAGAAATAAGGATACTTGGAATAACACATTCTTTCAAAAAGCGACAATGCATGCATTTTACACTAGTTGAAACATCAATTAAGCTATTTTGGAAAACATCTTCTCCTCTGGCGCATTCTATTAGAAGTTCTGTATATTCTACACGAACACCTATACACAAAACCATCCTCTGTTCTTTGCCGAGAGGTATGAACATAATCAAAATTCGAAAATTTTCCATTTTCAGGATTGTAATCATTTAAAACTATGACTATTTTATCACCAGTATTTAAATGGATGCTTAAAGTACCTGACTGTATAACATCTCGCTTGAAGCTATCGAAAATTGTACATGTCTCTGCTAAATTTTCTACAGGTGAGCTTCCAAGGGCAATAGAAAGCATTTCCCTAGTTGCTATCCATTTCTAGTAAGTTTTGTTGCAGGAGCAACTTCAACATTATTATCTGTATTAGGACAAGCAACTAACGGTGTGGAAGTTACATTTCCTTGTAAACTTAACCCCATTGAACTTTCAAAAATATTGAATAACTTATGAGTATCATTTTTCAAAAACAGCCATGAGATTTGCTAACGGAAAGACTTTGGTATTGACTTAGATGTTGGCAGTCTTTCCTCAAATCTAACTTTTTCTTTCAATAGTGAATGGCTATTTGATAAATAATTCAGATAAATAGACTGGTTTAAAAGAGGTTGAGAATTGGGAAAATTTTCTTCAGCAAAATGCTCAGACAACTTGCTTTGTTCAGTCCGTCTTTGGAGAGGAAATGACAGAAATTGATCTTGAAATTTTTTTCTGTCAGAATCAGAAGTATTTGTATGTAAAAACCAATCATCTGAGGACTCTGACTCTATATGTGCATGAAATCCCTTTCTGACACAATGAGAGAGATTAAGCACAAAATTGACACCACAATTTTCAGCATGACTTAAACTATTTCCCAAAAGTTGTTTAAAGTTTTTCAAATTATACTTATAATTTTTATCAGTTCTTCCTTTTTTGCCTTTGATCGTCCTTTCACTTTCACGATTTTTACTTAATGTTTTAATGTCAGAATTTGTAACAACTTGACTCAAAATTTATGCTTCAGAAGAAATGTCTAATGCCTCGAGTAAGTAATTTTTCAGCCATTGAGACATGAAACCAGTATAGCAACCTGATTCAACATATCTTGCATAAAAAATACTTCTTTCATCAACCTCTACCATAAACACATTACAAACAAATACACCTTCAGTAGTATCCGGTGATGTAGAAAGCCTTATTGCACAATCTTCTGCTTCTAGTAAAAATTTAGATTTTTTTGTAATAAAATTATTTTCTTGTAATTTTTCTACTATTTTCAACTCTGTAACTATAGCAGTGTTACACCTCTCTAAATTTTTCATTAAAATTGTCTTCCATGGACAGTCATAAAGATGTGGTTGCGAATGAGAAGTTTTCATTTTTTTAACTCTTTTAGTATGTAGAGTGAAGGTAGTACTTGTACCTTGGAGTTCAGGTCTAGAAGTTACAATTCTAGTGTGATCAGTGTTGTCAGGCATTTTCACACAATACACATCATTAAATAATGGCATATTTAGTTCCTGTTTATCAGCATCGTCATTAATACAATATTGCTCATCAACGATTCTATATTCATTACCCTTGAATTCCCATTTTCCTGGTGGCTGCCTTGAAATGAAATTCTCCACCTTTTCGTAATATTCTTTTTGGACTCTTCTGTTGTAAATGGAAAAGGTACATCATGTGGTCAAATATGGTGTACCTCTTCTTGATGGTAAATGAAGAATCCAACAGTAAAAGGTTCAAGTCACCTCTCTGTAAAGAAAAAAGAATACACAAATCAAATGAGTCGTGAACTGAGTAACTGGTTCCGATTTCTCAAATAATCTTATTAAAGTCAAATTCTGACCAAAGTCATTTTTTGTCACATAAATTACATAAGGAGAAGAATTTAAGTTTTGATTTGTCTTCTATTCTCAGTTTGAGACATGAGGTTTTTAACTTGCCAAGTTGTCACTCTCCACAAAGAGTGCTTTCAAACAAAACTTGATCCACATGTTTATACTCAAATGGTAAATCGGTACTGAATTCCCAAATGGCAAAATTACCAATCAATATCAATTAAACCATTTTGTCTATAAGATAAATATAAAACATGTTGTTGCTTCAGTTCAAGATTCTTACTGTAAATCTGAAATTAATTTTAAAATTAAAGTAGATCACTTTGACGAATAACATGTTCAAGATTATTCATTAAACATAAAATCTGCTTTCCCAAGTGCCTTCAATGCTTCAGTCGCTTTTCGTGAGAAATAAATGATTTTATTTATCAGTACATATGCTATGAGGTCATATTAAGATTACTATTTATCATATGACTTCCATGTTTTCCCATTCAATATATGCATTTAATAAATCTTATTTACACGTGTAATATAACCTATCTGCATGGTGATTGGTTGATTCTGATGAATGGTACGTATTTCAACTGATCGATTGATTGATCATCTAGCAGAAAACTCCAAACAGGAAGAAACAAAGGCATATATTAGCCATATGATAAATAGAATCTATCATTCGTTTCCCTTCATATTAGATTGATGATATTCTTTTCAAATTTTTCATTTTTTGCTCTTAAAAGGCCATGAAAAATTATAAACTCGCATTATAAATCTAATATGGAGGGAAACTCATTTAAGAGTAATATAAGTTGTCAAATATGATATAAAGGGAACTTCTGCTCAAAGTCTATGTCTACAAACCTTGTGAGTTTTATAAAATAACAAATGATCCCAGAGGGATCTTGGGCTTTAATAAAGAATGTTAAATGTCAGGACAATGGAAAGATGGATCTTTTCTCTACTTTTTAAAACCTTTTCAAAATTATTTATATTTACACATAAAAATTTGAGACAGATCGCTTCAGTACTTTCAGAGAAATAGCAGTAACAAACTTCAACTATCAAAATCCAAGATGGTTCCTTGGCAGTCATCTTGTTGATGATCAGTCCCAAATCGCAATATGCACATCAAGAGCCCTAGGGGAACCTACATGTGAAATTTTGTGAATGATTATTAAATACTTTCTGAGAAATAGCGATAACAAACTTTAAATGTATAAAATCCAAGAATGGTGCCTGACGGCCATCTTGTATATGTGTTGAAATATGAGTCCATAGGGGTCTACATATAATTTCAATCCCCAGACACAACTCCCCATCCACAGATGAATGCGAACACACTTTGGGTAATTCCAGATATGGCTGCCTGGCGCAATCTTGTTGATTGATGGCAAAACGTCCTGCAATTTACCTCAACATGTTCTGATGTTCACACTACAAAACGATGCAAAACAGGTCCCTTTTACATCTATAGCGATAACAAACTCAAATAACAAAATACAAATGGCTGCCTTGCGGCCATCTTGTTGACCGATTGTTCCCAAAATGCAATATGACAACATTAAATTCCTAGGGGAAAAAACATATAAGAAATTTGATCTGAAACAAATGATTCAGTACTTTCTGAGAAATAGCGATAACAAAATTGTCTATCGGAAATTGACGGATTCTTCACCTAAAAGCCATACTTTTTAGGATCATTCGTCACTAAAAATGACAGTTTATTTCAGCATCCAACTAGGCTTTAATATATATCTAGGCCTTTAAAAATTTCTTCACAAATGATATTTAAAGTTGAGATTGTTTGGCAATGACCTTGAATATATTTCAAGGTTAATCAAATATAATAGCAATTTACTCAGCATGATTCATGCCGTAATAAGACTATAATGTCTAGGCCCGGCAAATTTCACAAGAGGATAGTAGTCGGTAATTAAAATTTTGTCAAAAACAAAAAAATTGCACTTTTGAACTTTGCCCAAACGAAAGTTCCTTTATGAATTTGTGGTATGTAAAATTGTTTAATTTCAATTCAAACTACTTAAATATTATAAATGTTCAAAAGAAATTGTTATTGGGGCAAGTTACGTAGCTGTCTCAATGAGCTTATCACTATCAATAATGTCATAGATACAAACATCAGTCAATCCTATCTGTGATCACATGGGATGAAAGTAACCGTTTATATTTTTAAACATGATAGTACTAACCAAGGCAACTTCATGCTCAATATCAAGATCTGTGGAATACCATGTAGAACTTGACAAAGAATAACCGGGAAGGCAATGATTTTCACCGAAAATCGAAATTGCATTATAAATTGATGCAACCGGAAGTTGAGAATTTACAGAAAAATGTATAAACATACAAAGTAAATAAGTTTGCTAGTTTTCTAGAATCTAAAAAAAGCAGTATATGAAAAGGAAATAGAATGCTATGGTTAACATTGTTTGCTTTGTCTACTTTACCGGAAAAATGTCATTGAAATTAATTTGAATTGAACAATCAAAACATCAAATTAACAGGAAGCAACTTGGTCACGATTGGGGGGCATATACCTTGTGTGAGTTTGGGCTTCCCTCGGTGGAATTAAGGGTATTTAAAATATAATTAGGAAATTTGATACTTGGGGCCTTTAATTTTTTTAATTTTTATCAAAAATATATTTTATTTCATTTTAAAAGACTCAAACCCCACATTATATAAATGAAATGCCGACGACCAATACCCTAGGTTATGTTTTAATAATAAAAAATTCTAAAAATAGTCACTTTTTTTGTAAACTTTTGACCTCTAGCGAGCTTTTTAACGTTTTTATAAGTGGTTTGAAAATATGTCGTGGGTGAAAGTTCAGATATGTTCCACATTGTCAGAAAAATCACCATCATATTTGAAACTCTCTGCATTAAGAACAGTTATGTGCAGTTTTTGTGTTTTTAAAACGTCATGGCGGCCATTTTGGAACACTGAAACTGTTTGTGAAGAATAGTCCGATAATAGTTTTAAACATCTGAAATCGACCATCCTTTTTATATTGATAAACTATATTTCAGTTCACAATGCAACAGGAAGAAGAATAATAAGCATAATAAGCAGTTCTGACAAGTCATCCGGAACAATTTTGACGGCTTTTCACCTAAAATGTCCAACTCCGTTCAAATATCATTTAATAAAAATTTCACGAGTGCAATGGTTTTGTTTCAACGTACCCAAAATGTCCCCAATTTTCCAGGTTTAGGCCTTTCATAACTTTCTGCAATAATCATTTGAAGATTTAGGATTGTTATTTTGAGTGCCCTTTGAATAGGTTAAATGTCAACAGATTAAAGAACTCTTGGTATCATTCATAATGACCAGCAATGTATGCTTAATTAAAGGTGCTAGGCCTTCATTTGGAAATTTTGAGAAAGACTACATTTTTAACAGGATTTTGTCGAAAAATGAGCATTTTTAACTTTGTCCCTTTTACAACCGGGAAGTTGACGTTTTGAAAACTCCAAATTCAATTGTTTCATTTTTTATTACATAAATATCCAAAAATGAAAATAATAGGCTCTTTGTTAACGAGCTAAGGCTTTCATTGAGCTAAACAGGATTATTTTCAAAAACTGGGGTTTTCCTGAATTAACACCACCTGTACCTTTGGGATGAAGGTCAAGCTCGTTTATTGTTTTCAACGAAGTCAACTACCTTAGCTTACGCATATGGCACTAAATATCAAGCCTATAAAAAAACCATGTAGAACTTCGAGAAAAATTTGTTTTCGTGATTTTCACCGAAAAGGCGAAGTTGCATATAAGTCAATGTTAACCGGCGTTCGACAAGTGTAAAAAAATATACAATGTCTCCCTGCATCAATGGTGTCTAACAAACATTTTGAAAAATATTATTGTCTATTATTAACAATTTATATAAGAAAAGTTATGGTGTTTGCTTAAACCGGAATGTGCTCCATTTTGCCAACATCACCCCTTTCAAATATAAATTTGTAAAAAATTTGGTGCTATACTATGTAGTGCCTGTTTACTGTATAATTGGGCTACTGACAACGGATTGGTGGAATCAGAGATGCTTTTAAAATATAAGAAATTTCGTTAAATATACAAATAATTTTTAGTCAAAATATTAATTCGTCTTTAATAAAAAGCATATTTAGTTACCAATTTTTAATTTTAATACATATCAAAACAAAGTTTGAGATACTGCATCGATTTCTTTGGAAAGAATTTGGAACAAAGACTACTTATTAATGAAATATTGAAATTGTTATTTTAAAATAGTCACTTGTTTTTGTAACTTTGACTCTAGCGATGTATTTTAACAAGACATATTTTGTTCCATGTACTATGGGTGAAAATAGATATTCATCATCTCTATACAATAATGTCAGGATACCCATAAGACACATATCTTTCCACATATGATGTCAAACACATAAATTAGTAGCATATGTTGTCTGGCAAGGTTTTGTATTGATGGGAAACGTCTGCTCATTACCTCCACATGTTTGATGTTCATGGACACCTACAAATTTTACGATGGTGCAAAACATTATTACATCGTTTTATAGCATCCTAAACTTATAGATAAACAAAATTAGCGTTCAAATGTGTTTGGTGCAAGCCGTAAAATAATAAGAGTTCAGTAATCAATAGTAACAACATAAATATCCTAATATAAGTTTCAACAAAAAATAATACAAGAAATTATAGCAATAAAATGAAGCAATTACAGAACAAGAGGGAGAGGGCCTTAACGAAAAAAATGATGAAAAACTAAGACAATTCAAACTATTGTGTAAAAGAATGTATGCATTGCTGATTTACTTACCTTATAGATTGGGCCAGGATTTGCCTCAATATCACCACAGGACAACAAGGGTATAGATGTTCCTGTGTGAAGACCAATGATGCTAGTGTTTGTGTTGCTTGTAGTTGGGTCTTCTTCTTGTGCGAAATGGTTATTTATGTTGGGTTGGGATGTTGTGTTGGTTGTGTTATTGTTTCTGTTTAATGATTTTGGCTGTGTGTTATGTGTGCTGGTGTGTTTGTGACTTGTTTGTTTGTCTGAAAGTAATATATAATATACATGTATAGATAATAATAACATTACACAAAAGGAAATCATTAAACAAGTTATCACATTATTTAAAAAAAATCAATTTAATTGTCTTGGTATATATTACATATTCAAATTAATATATCCGTAGTACTTCCTTTAAATTTCTTTTTCTCTCTCTATATTGCTACTTTCTGCTTGCTTTTTAAATTGAAAATCTATGTGTTGTAATGAAATTTGCTGTTGTTGTGGTATTCTCCACTTACTGTAGGTTTCACCCAGAAAATGTCCTCAAATGAATATGCAAATAAAAACTATATCACTGAGTCAATTATACATACCAGTACTATTTCCCTGGCTCCTGTGGCACTTGCGATAGTGGTCAAGGAATTTTATGTCATTGTTGTGGTATGTGCCACAACAATGCGTCCCCAGCTTCTTGGTGATTTGCTGAAATGATAATAATAAAACAAATTATTTTATTTTACTTATAAAATGTACTATGCTTCTACTTTAATCTACACACATTTTATTTTATTGTTTTTAAAGACCAAGATATTTACCACTTTATTATTATGAATCCCTAAAAAAAATCAATTGCACTTTGTACAATGTAGATAACATAACCTATTATCACTGGAAATGAAATCTGAACATGCTGACTGATTAAACTCCGAGTTATTGTAACTTATATTTCATGATGTTATCTTACTGTATCTTTTCTTTTTGTTGTCTTCTTGACCGATCAAATGTGATTGTTCTGCAATTAAAAATAAAGCACTAAATTCATGTATCTATAAAAAATCTCTAATAATGTCCAATTTTTAGTTAATACATAATGTCAATAATATCTTTTTTTATGAATTAAGAATATGGAAAGAGCAAAGGTTAAATCTAATTAAATTTCAAAGGAGTTACTGACCTGAAATTTAAACACAAATTTAACAAGTGGTCCAAGAAGTATCGAAAAAATTATCATGGAGATGTATACCAATTTCAACATATAATTAAATGAATAATGGAATTCTAAACAAGCGAAAGATTATACTTAACAAATCAAACTGTAACTGATAAGTAAAATATTAACATAGACTTCGTCAAAATTTGATGAATATAAGAAAGGTGATCAAGAGGACAAATTAACCGAGAATTCTGATAACATCTTTCTTTAACATACCTCATTTTTGACTTTGGTCTCCTCAAATAATGACACAACACACTTTGGTTTCACAACAATCGCAAAGCTGTCGTCAATGTCCAGTGTAACATTGTATGGAGACAGCCTATTGAAATGAAATCGAATGAAAATAAAATGAGACATATTGATAATTAATGACCACACTTCCTACAATTATAAGTAGTAAATATACTATGGAAAGATGTCGGGTGTCAATACACAGCTATATATATATAAATATATATATATGTACATAAATGTGAATAACTTTTTTTTTAAATGTACAGTACAGACAATGTTCAATACTATCAAAATCTTTCCTGTATGATCAACAGTGCTAGATCTCTCTACCAACTGAGTGAAAGAGGCGCCATACTCCATCTGACAGCAAAGATTTAGAGGCTTTGCTTATAAACATCCAACCACATCAGGTGCTCTTTTTACAATTACAGAAAAAAAACTGTGGTAGAAAGAAGAGAGACAGCCACAAATCAATTAAAGTTAAAGCAGATGAAAACAAGGATATGCAAATTAATAACAAAATGCACTAAATCGAAATTACACATTTAGTTAGTAAAAGCAATAAACATTGATGCCATCATGCAATTACAGAAAAATGATAATGAAGCATTCATATAACAAACGAATCCTTCATGCATGTGATATCATTAGTAGGAGTGAAACAGTTCTAACGTCATGAACCGTGGTATACTTCTTTTCGTTCTATACACAGTATTCTCAGAATTACAGTACATGTATATACCGTCAACTTTTTCTGGGTGGCTTGTGGCAGTCCAAAGCACTTATATACTGTATATAAGCGGGTTTCTGATTAGTGTAGCCAGTTTTCATAACGGCCAATCAAGTGGCATTACAGTAACCTTGTTATTGACAGAAAAATATAATCTGTCAATATAATCTGCCTTGGCATCTTAACGCTCTGCTATATGGCATTATTTGGGATATTCTATGTAGAAACGGTTATATAAACAAATTTAAAGAGTGTACTTGTCTAGCATATGGTTGATTCCAGATTTGAAACATTGTAGCATGTAAGATTTAGGTCTTAATATTAGAAATGTATTATCTATGATGTAAGAGTTTACAATGGTGGGTGTTACTTTTGATATGCTTTTGATATTTTCACATTTTGGCAGATATGAATATCAAATGTATTAACCGAACCATGAACAATGTATCACAATACGAACCGAACCAGAGAAAGCGTACCATTTCACCCCTAGTCATGAGATCAGTTCAATGCATTTGTTTTTTTCTTTTTAGCCCTTGGCAGCCACATAATGTCAATATAAAAAGTTAGGTCAGAAACACCCAAGTAGTTTGTTTAAAACCAAGGACATAAAAAATATACTAGGTAATTATGTATTATCACAATAACTTTTATCAAATAATTAATAACTATAATATACAAATGACATAATGTATAGACATATAATTCCATTTAAAAATAGCTTTTATACAATACTTAATGGTATAGTTGAATGTATACTACATTTAAAACTTTAACAAATAAGATAACTCAATAGTTAAAAGTCCATAAAAAGAAGAAAAATTGCACGAAAATAAACTTTTCGTGAGAAAAGCATTAATGCGGTTTCTAGTCTACCAACAAAAACAGAGCTTTAGTATCAAAAAGTTAATCAACATTAACATGCTCAACTCTTTTTAGTATGAACAAAGTTAATCAACAGGATATTTTTTAATTATAAATTGTATACCGTTGATAAAAAAAAAATATGTTCACCATCTAGTGAGTATGAGGGAACAGCTAAGAAAAAACATGTATGTTGTGAAAAATATGCAGAAGATATTCCGTATTAATTGTGAGCACACAGCAAAGCATATTCATTCACCAACAACAGAAACATGTTCAGAGCTAATATATTAATTAATTGCTAAGATATTTAACATATTTACACATGTTCATTGTTGTTAAATATAACTTTAAAGTGTTATGCAAAATTTTATAAAATGCTTTTTAAATACTGGTTTATATTTAGTGCTCATTGTCCTTCATGATCAAAACGACTTTACAAATAAATAGTTTAAAGTTAATATGTGCACCATGTATCCAATAATAGGAGATTTCTTTTATGTTATTCACCTAAAAAGTTCACAATATTTTGAAAATTACAATGTAATTGCAATGCATGTATATGTACAGGTTTCAATTTTACAAGTACAAATTACAGCTGACATTATATTTATGTTTCACAGTGTAGTTGGAATGAGTACATAGAGTCAGTCCATCGACGCTAGTTGTGGTGTCTACAATCTCATTTCACATTTGTGTAGGCATTATTTGTAATTGTAAAGTAAATTTCTTCAGTTCAGGGCATAAAAAACAATAACTTTACTGCTAATCGTAGGTAATGTTTATAAACGTATCATACATATTTGTCTGTCCATTTCAATTGATTTTCACAGCTTAATTAATTCATCAAACCTTATGGTTTTCAATGTATTACTGAAGAAAAAATAACATGTCAAAATGTTCGCACAGTTACGGCACATACAACTTCAATATGTACACAAGAGAAGCATAAAGGATAGAAAAAAATAAAAATCTGAACAGTCCACAGCCCTCTATATATATATGGAAAGACAAACATTTAAAAGATGTAGAACGGAAATGAAATGAAGTGGACATATATAGCATATTGGCAAAATTCATTACAAAACACATTATAACTAAATGTGAAGTAGAACAAGAATATATATCACCTACCACTCTACGATTAGAAAATTTCATTCTTTGGATCTCCTCCTCCTCCTCTTCAATTTATCGGTACATTCAGTTTCTGCAGGTGTTTTTCTATCAATGTTCAATAATATAATTAAGTGCAATCATCACACAATAAAAAAACGTCAAACAGTGTTCCTACAATATAATCATTGCTATTGAAGTCATTAAAACAACTAATTCAAATGTGTAGTGCATAAAGTTGAATAACAAAAAAGTTTCATAGCCTTACTATGTGCAGTTTCATTACATTTTCTAATAACATTTGATATATGCTAAAAAAAGAAATATATATCATGCAAATGTACTACAAGTCCCCTTTAATTCATCCTTCACAGAAAAAATCTAAAGAGTTATTTATACTGGTACTTAGATAAAAATATCTGAATACCATACCAGGTTGTATGTACATGTATATACATTAATATTATTATACTTACTTTTACTGTTTCTTTCTTTCTATCACTTGGAACATGCACAGCTGGCATAGCCCACACTACTTCAGCATAGGTCAAACGCCTAAAAAGAATTATTATTTTATTTTTAAATTGATTTTTGTAACCTTTTGCATTTACTTGCCAGTAGTCACCATGATCATGATATCATGTACGTGCCAGTAGCCACCAAGATCATTATATAACCATATAAAATCAAAATCAACCATTTGATTACACAACTAGCTTTAATTATTAACCTTTATATCAATCTATAAGCATGTACATGTATATAAAATATAAAATATCAAAGAAACACAATTTAACAAAGCATGACAATTTATTGACTCGTGCCCTATCCGGGCCTCGAACTCACGATCTACGGCACCCAATTGCCTAGCCAAACATAGCTGCGCCTTCTACCACTGCGCCACATCCACATCCCCAAAAAAGGATGTTTCAATGACGAAGTGATAGTCGGTTCAATATGCTGACATGATCACTATGGAAATTGTCAAATTAAATCTTTGGATCAACAACACATAGTGAATAGTGGTAGAAGGCGCAGCTATGTTTGGCTAGGCGATTGGGTGCCGTAGATCGTGAGTTGGCCCGGATAGGGCACGAGTCAATAAATTGTCATGCTTTGTTAAATTGTGTTTCTTTGATATTTTATATAAAATATAAGAAACACTAGACTTGGTCGCTAGGCCTTACTGCCTTCACAGGCGTCTTTAGGCATGCATATATATATATATATTCTGGTACACTGCTCTTCAATTCTGCGCACTTGCTCTTCAATTACTTATACCTACTTCCAGCATTTTCCCGTTCTGTTCTACGCGTTTTTGATCCTTTACATATGCTGCCCAGCAAAAGGCGACTAAATTTGGGACTTTGCTTCTTTGCAAACACACCGAGGAAATAAGCGACTAAATTTGCATCCTATTCCAATGAGCACCATAAATAAATTTCGCCACATATTTGACGTCATCACACGTGGCACTTTCCTTTCAGCTTGGATAAAGTGAGGCTTGCCAAGGGTTAATTGCGCTCCGAATGTAATAATTTGATTTAAATATGCTGTGCTATAAATTAATTGTCGCCGCATTTACTGTTCGTATCCTATTATGTAAAATCGTGTACGTTTTGTACTTGTCTTGATAAAGGGGCAGATCGCCCTCATTTACAATTTTGTTTTGTCCATGCTCTTCATTCTGCGTTCTTCAATTACTTATACTTCCCTTGTCCCGTCTGTATACTGTTACATATATAAAGAAATGGAGCAGCCGCGCGCGATCAGATCTCATTTGGGTTCAGTTCTTTGACAAATGCTCATCAACACACTACAAATAACTATAAATTCTACGCATCCTGTGGTCCAATGTGCACATATGTAAATAATTTGCCACATTTTGACGTAACACTGGAGATTGCCATTTTTTACTAATAGTAATTGCCTGGAATGTGCTATTAGTTTTAATATATCTGACTGCTTTGTCCGCATTACTGTTCGTACTATTATATAATCGTGTTCGTTTTGTATGTCTTGATAAAGGGGCAGATCGCCTCGAATAATATTAGACAATTTTGTTTTGACATCCATACACGGTAAATGGACAATTACTTCCTTGTCACATTATTCTGGTACATATATGAAATGGAGCCTAAAGGTTTACTCACGCCATCTGTTGTTCTAATGAACAAATGCATTAACATCAACACACTCTTTTTATGACGCTGTATATATATGGGATATATGTAATTTTGTCAATACATGACGATTGCAGTTTGTCTGAAGGGGTTTAGCTTATGTCATGTCGCTGTGTCAATCAAATCCGAATTGCGTCCGAGAGTGTCACGTTTGACCGTCAACATTTCCTTTCAATCAGCTACTAGTCATAGAGTTCTGCATGGACTTGTAACCAAATTTGCTCCACAAACATCCTTGGGGGGAAGGGGAACAGAACTTGTATAAATTTTGGCTCTGACCCCCCCGGGGGCAGGAGGGGCGGGGCCCAATAGGGGAAATAGAGGTTAAATCCTATAAATCGCTACTTGTCCTAGAGACAAATTAATTTTCTGCATGGATTGTAACAACCAAAATTAGCACAAAACATCCATTGGGTTTAAAAAACAGAACTTGTATAAATTTTGGATTCAGGTCCCCCGGGGGCAGGAGGGGCGGGGCCCAATCTGAAACAGAGGTAAATCCTTTAAATCGCTTAGTATGGTTATGAATGGAATGTAACCAAATTTGGCCACAAACATCCTTGGGGGAAGGGGAACAAGTGTATTAAATTTTGGCTCTGGTCCCCCGGGGCAGGAAAGTGCCCAATAGGGGAAATAGAGGTAAATCCTTTAAATCGCTACTAGTCATAGAGTTCTGAATGGAATGCAACCAAATTTAGCCACAAAAATCCTCTGGGGAAAGGGGAACAGAACTTGTAAATAAATTTTGGCTCCTGGTCCCCCCAGGGGGCAGAAGGGGCGGGGCCCAATAGGGGAAATAGAGGTAAATCCTTTAAATCGCTACTTGTCCTAGAGTTCTGCATGGATTTTAGAACACCTGTAACCAGATTTGGCCACTAAAACATCCTTGGGGGAAAGGGAACAGTAAAACTTGTATAATTTATGGCTTGACTAGTATTGGGGCAGTGTACCCTCAAAGGGGCGGGGCCCTGTAGGGGAAATAGAGGTAAATCTGAATCCAATACTTTCTTCTTGTACTAGAGTTTCTGCATGGATTGTAAAAAAGATTTGGCCACAAACATGTTGGGGAATCCCATCGCATGGCATGGCCTAAACAAACTTGTAATAAATTTTGGCTAAGTCACCCGTGGGGCAGGAAGGGCCGGGCCCAATAGGGGAAATAGGTGGTAAATCCTTTAAATCGCCACTTGTCCTAGAGTTCTGCATGGATTGTAACCAAAATAGCCACAAAATCTTGGGGAAGGGAAAAGAACTTGTATAAATTTTGGCTCTGGTCCCCCGGGGGCAGGAGGGGCGTCCAGGCCCAATAGAAATAGAAGGTAAATTTCCTTTAAATCGCTATGGTCATAGAGTTCTGAATGAGCTTATACTTGTATTGTAAGTTCCAAATTTGGCCACAAACATCTTGGGGGAAGGGGAAACCAGTCCTCTGTATATACATTTTGGCTCATAGGGGAAAAATAGAGGTCCCGCTCCAAATCACTTGTCATAGAGTTTATCTGGCCGCCATTTGGCCACAAACAGCAGTCGAAGGAAAGGGAACAGAGATTGGTAAATTTTGGCCAATCAACCCCCGGAGGCAGGAGGGGTCATAAAATAGGGTTAATAGAGGTAATATGGTCTTTACAAATTCAACTCCGGTCATAGAGTTTTCTACATGGTAATTGAATCTCAAATGGCCACAAACTTCAGTGGAGAAAGTGTATTACAGAGTTACGTTAAATTTTGGCTCAGGTCCCCCGGGGGCAGGAAGGGCGGGCCCAATAGGGATCTGAAAACAATCAGAGTAAATCCTTTATAATCGCCACTTGTCCAAATAGAGTTCTTCATGGATTGTAACCAAAATCAGCCACAAACAGTTTCAGGATTGGGGGAAGGGAAAAGAACTTGTATAAAATTTTGGCTCTGTCCCCCGGGGTGTAGAGGGGCGGGGCCCAATAGGGGAAATGAGGTAAATCCTTTAAATCGCTATGTCATAGAGTTATTACATTGAAGAGGTTTGTATAACCTTGGCAAACAAACATCCTTGGGGGAAGGGGAACAGAACTTGTATAAATTTTGGCTCTGGTCCCCCGGGGGCAGGAGGGGCGGGGCCCAATAGGGGAAATAGAGGTAACTCCTTTAAATCACTACTAGTCATAGAGTTCTACATGGATTGAAACCAAATTTGGCCATTAAACATCAGTGGAGGAAAGGAACAGAGCTTGTATAATTTTATTGACCCCCAGGCAGGAGGGGCCAAAATAGGGGAAATAGAGGTTAATTCTTTAAATCGTTGCTTGTCCTAGATTCTTCTTGATTATAATTAATAAGGAAATTTTCATGCATTGAAAATCTAACTATCTTAATAAAACGACTTGGTCGGTCTAAACATCCTTGGGGGAAGGGGATGTGGATAGAATTGTATAAGTTTTGGGCTCTGACCCCCCGGGGGCAGGAGGGGTGGGGCCCAATTAGGGGAAATAGAGGTAAATCCTTTAAACGCTACTTATCCTAGAGTTATGCGCCTAAAATGAATTGTAACCAAATTGGTCACAAACGTCAGTGGTGAAGGGGAACAAAACATGTACATATTATAAATTTTGGCTCTGACCCCCCCCCGGGGGCAAAGGGACGGGTCCCAATAGGGGAAATAGAGGTAATATCCTATGAATCCCTACTTGTACTAGAGTTCTGCATATTGTGACCAAATTTGGCCACAAATATCCTTTAATGAGCAACAGAAACTTGTATAAATATTTTAAACTCTGACCTTTGGGGGCAGGAGTGGCGGGGCCCAATAGGGGAATTACAGTTAAATATTAAAATTCCTACAGAAAACCAATAATGAACCTGTAATTCAGAACATTACAGGCATTAAAAAAAGTTTACGAGCGATATTAGGCAAAATCTAATTTTAGTACAGTGTTTTATACTGAATTTGATAAACAAGTTCAGATTCAAAATGCCAGTATAGAATTGCATAGGACACGAAGACACCAAAAATTTATGTTTTATCAAAATTGGTGATAAAATCACAAAATGTACAACATTACAATATCAATCCTTTCAAACAACAAGATTTAATTGATAACAAAATGAAAAAAAGAAATGTTTCAGTTCACAATTGTTCAAAATTTTGTTTTAATTTTGATTGACGTATTTTCATCCAAAATGCTGTACATCTGTATAATAAACAGTACTATCTGCTTTAAATAACTAACAATTTCCTGTACTGCATGAAATTGGTCACACATTTTTTTTTAGCTCACCTCAGGCCTTACGAAGGGCCGGTGAAGCATTATTCATGGCTTACCGTCCGTCCGTGTCCGTCGTATGTCCCTATGAACCGTCAAATTCCTTTAAATCGCTACTCATCATAGAGTTCTGCATGGATTGTAACAAATTTGGATTCAAACATCACTTGGTGAAAACTGAACTTGTAAATTTTGGCTATGTCCCCATCCGGGGCATGATAACGGGGCCCAATATGGGGAATTATTCTTTAAAATCCATAAATCGCCTTGTCCTAATTTCATACATAAAATTGTAACCAAATTTGACCATAAACATCTTGGGGCATTGAAACTTCTTTATAAATTTTGGCATTTTATAGCCCCGGATGAATGCGGGGCACAATAGGGGAAACAGAGGCAAATCCTTTAGAAAACGCTAAGCGCTACCGTAGCTATGAACGCCTGCATGGAATGTAACCAAAATTAGCATTATTTGATCAAACATCCTTGGGGGAATGGAACAGAACTTGTATAAATTTTGGCTTAATCCCCAGGGGCAAGAGGCATAATAAGGAATTAAAAAAAATAGGGTCAAAACTAAAAATAGAGATAATATCCTTTAAGTTTTGCTACTAGTCATAGAGTTCTGAATGGAATTAACGGCCATAGTCAAATTTGCCACAAACATGGTCATTGGGGAAGGGAACAGAAATCTTTGTATAAATTTGGATCTGGTCAAAATCCGGGATAGGAAAGGCGGGGATTAAGATAGGGGAAATAGAGGTAAATCCTTTAAAAACTAGATTGTCCTAATTCTGATTAAAACAAAATCCTTTGAATGGGAACAAACTTTATAAATTTTGCTGAAATTTAATCCCACAGGGGCAAGAACTCGGGGCCCAATTGTTGAAATAGAGATAAATCCTTTAAATCGCTACTTAGTCATGTTCTGAAAACAACAAATGTAATACAAATTTGGCTTTTTACAAACATCCTTTGGGGTAATGAAAACAGAAATTGTATAAAATTTTGGCTCTGGTCCCCCGGGGGCAGGAAGACGGGGCCCAATAGGGGAAATAGAGGTAAATCCTTTAAATCGCTACTTGTCATAGAGTTCTGAATGGAATGTATACAAATTTTGTTAAAATATCCTTGGGGGAAGAGGGAACAGAACTTGTATGGCATTTGGCTCTGACCCCCCTCTCAATTAGATAGGGCGTGGGCCCAATAAGTATGGGGAAATAGAGAAAACTTTCTTTAAATCGCTACTAGTCTAGAGTTCTAGGAATAAATGTAAACCAAATTTGGCCACAAACAGTCCTTGGGTTTGCTTTAACAGAAATTGTATAAATTTTGGCTCTGATCCCCCGGGGGCAGGAGGGGCATATGGGCCCAATAGGGAAATAGAGATAAATCCTTTAAATCGCTATAGTCATAGAGTTCTGAAAATGGTCGGTAACCAAATTTTGGCCACAAACATCTTGGGGGAAGGGGAACAGAAATTGTTAAATTTTGGCTCTGTCCCCCGGGGGCAGGACTGGCCCAATAGGGGAAACAGATAAAGGTAAATAACACATATATTGCCTTTAAATCGCTACTTCCAATAGAGTTTTGCATGGAATGTAACCAAAATGCATTTTTTACTAATAGTATCTATTCCTTGGAAGATTTGTTGATCAATTATAATCCGACATCTATCACAGACTATCAAACTTACTATATATATATGGCTGACAGTGGCTGTAATCTAGTACACGCATATTAGAAAAAAATGTGCCATGACATCTCATACACACAAAATGGAACAATCGACGTTTCACATTGTTCTGATAAGCATGTGCGAGGCGACGCCAACTGTCAGCTACCGTAAGAACTAAATCAGCCTCCTACATTTAAACATCTGTGTTTAAATTCGCTGTATATATATAATATATATAAATTAAGTGTTTTAAATACATGCGCTGAGTATTGTCTGAATTTACATGTCCCTGTGTCAATCAAATGAATTGGTCGAGAGTGTCACTTTGACCCTTCATGACCTTGCACACGCCAGTTAAACTAATTAAAATTATACTTGTAATTCCGCTCCACTACGATGCTCTTCGTTGTGTTCCAATACAAGATCTATAGCTAACAATGCCCCATTCGGGGTTACCTCAGCATGACCCCTGAGGTTAGCCAATCAGCGTCTACGGAATCTTCGGTGTGGTTATTGTGTCATTTGGAAATATAAACGGCTACCAGTACGTCCCGAAATGTTCCGATTCTAGGCCATTGGTCATGCTGAGGTGACTCGATCTGAACAGGGATTTGTTAGATCTTGTATGGGAGCGTAACGTACATAAAGCATCGTAGTGGAGCAGAATTACAAGTGTAATTTAAATTAGACTGACACACCAAACTGATTAAAATAAGATGATGATCCTTATACCCAATCCATCTGACAACATCCCATAAGGAGTCATGTTTGGGTGACCTTTAGACCACCTGTACTTCAGATCGAATGCATTTTCTACACCTTACTACATCAATGGAGTGTAATGGAATCTAAACGATATCTACACTCCCTACGGCCGTCTCTGTAATGATACGGGTGTATTTATAGCTTAGACTAGTATTGGGTGCATGTGTACCCTCAAAACCCCTGGGCTGTATTCTGTTTATACTAATACATGTATACGAAACTGAAGTCCAATACTTTCGTTTTATATACATAGTTTCATCAAATCCAAATATAAAAAGACATGTCCCAGCATATCAATGTTTACGTATCCCATCGCATGGCATGTAGCCTAAACTTTAACATACCAGTAATTAGTGAGTAACTGCTAAGCTTCACGTTGTGATGGAGCTGGAGCCTAGGGGTGGGGGTAATCTAGACGCTCGGCTGTCACACAATACACATATTACATGTACATTAAAATATAAACAATTTCTTAGAGAATATTAATGATTATCTTATTAGTTCAAACATCAAGATACCTACCACTCGTCCTCTTTTGACTGCATATTGGTTGTCCCGCTCAGGAAACCCTCGCATTTGTTATCTGCCGCCATGTTGGATACAGCAGTCGAAGCAAGATAACGATTGGTCAGCCAATCAAAACCCGCGTCATAAAATGGTTATTACAAATATGGTCTTTACACAATTTCTCCCATCCGGCCCCTGGGTAACTGTATCTCAATCTAAACTTACAGTCAGAAAGTGTATTACACGTTACGTTACTAGCATTCAAGTTGGAAACAATCAAGTCATTTTGCATCATAATTCGTCACATTATCAAATATTATTTGATTATTTCGAATAAAGTAAGTTACATGTACAATTCATAAAATGTAAGAAAACACAGAATTATTCACAGTACCACTACCTTTGCGTGTAGACTTTTTAAGTCTTGTACGTGTATATTCTCTAATATGTTAAGAGTTATTACGATTGAAGAGGTTCAGTATAATGCTCTCAAAACTAAAATTCCATGCTAAATATTTTTCATTATATGTCACTAAGTTTAGTAGCTGTTATACGATTTGTATCTATATTCCTATACCAGTGTCATTATACTATCTGTGAACATCTATATATATACATCATTATTGAGACCTCATGTCAAACCAAACTGAATAAAAAACAACAAAATACATACAAACGTTGGTATCATGTCTTTCTTTCATCGTTTTTGCGATGTCATTCATGCATTGAAAATCTAATCTATCTGTTTGCCGACGTGTCGTGCTTTGTCGGTCATAAACTGTGTCTATCCACAGGGAGGATGAAGTATTCGAATTAGCGATAATTAATTGGGTCATATGCAAATCACAGGTGTCAAATGGTATGAATTCAGATGTGTATATATTACCTGTCAGAACACCTGGCCGTGGTATGCGCCTCAATTAAGTCAATGGTGGTCCATTCATAGTGATTTACAATATACATGTACATGTGTGTACAATATGGGTTTGACGACACCCCCCTCCCATTCCCGCAGCATGTCACTTAGGACAATATATAGTTCAATATATAATACCTTATTTACTAAGTGTCATATATGTTATAAGAAATATAATCATATACATTTAATATATCAGAAATATATATATATATATATATAAACTATATCTTTCTGCTATTAAAATATACATTTAACACTGAATACCGGTATATCAAATAATTACATAACAAATTACCGGTAATATCAACATACAGTCGTATAAGGTTTACGAGACACTATTAGCAAAATACAAATTCTTAGTACATGTTTTATAGCTGTTGTAAGAGAGGTCAGATTCTCCATGCCAGATTAAGAATGGCATAGGACACGAACACCAATATTTATTTATACTTGTGATAAAATTACATACTGGAAAATTACTATTCATAAACACACACCAAGTTAATTCAAATGGAAAGAATGTTTGCATGTTCACAATTTTTCATAAATGTTAACTGATATCAGTATTTTCATCCAAAACTGTCAGTAAATATAACAGTAATATGCTCATAATAATATATGGACCTCAAATCTGGTCACACATTTTATTATTTTCACATTTTCACTCACTGCAGTCCCATTATATAACCTTACCAAACGTAGTTGGCAGTCATATAAACTATGAACTTCAATTGTTTATTATGACGTCATTATCATTGTGATGTCACTATTGTGATTCTAGCGATCACGGAAAACTGCTGATCAAATGGCTATTCCATCCTGGATGATAACGGATGATTAATTCTTTAAAGATGCAAAATCATCCTTGTTATTTCAACATAAAATTGTTACCAAATGTAGATATATAAGCATGCATTGAACTTCTTTCAATTGGCATTTTATAGCCTAAGATGATGCTAATGCCACAATCTGTTAGACAGAGGCATAATCCAACAAAACATGAAAAAAAATTGCGCTACTTCGTAGCAGGGGGATGACTTTGCCAGCTGAAAGACGTTCAACACATACAAAAAGTGTTATGAGCAAATACAACATTATTTGAATTTCAATACAACTGTTATAAAATACTGTGTAAGTTCCATATACTATAACAGATATGTAAAAAGAGTGTGCTGTAATCGTGTGCGCGAATCTTATATCCGGATGCTGTGCTACGTACAACTTAGTAACGCTGCAATGTTCAGCACTACACAAATATTCAGAGATAACCTACATTAGTATTTTACAGGAAACTATCACGAACTTCTCGATACAAACGCCTCTTAAACTTAAAATGAGGTAAACAGATGTTACATATATTACATAGGTAGGACGCCTCGGATTCATGAACACCTGGTTATGTCCTGAGGAACGAATACAATGTAACCTCCAAGTGTTAGCGAACGTGGCGCTTTCTATGCATTGTAAATGCCCATTGAAAAACTGACCTTTGATGTTTTAGATCAGTCCGCTTATATAGTGCCTATTTTTAAATCGTGGTTATACTACATGAACTGGGGAAGTTTAATAATCAATATTTAGAAGTTTATATTACAGTACTATATAATTATATAGAACCTATTCGGTTTGATTTCACAGATATTTTCCTGACGTCTTGAAGATTCCAGCTGTTTATGGCCCATACTTAAACTAATGTCATATTCAATATCTTGAATGATTCGAGTTATATATTAGCTATACTGTCTTTCTATTGATGATTATGTAAAATTATTCTTGTGTATGAATCAACAACATGATTGAGTCTTTATGCTATTGTAGTCAACTTGATACCATACATCAAGAAAGTTATATATGTGTATTACTAGTAATTTCAACTAATTTATAATATTATCTTGATAAAACCTGATAATAAATACCAGAATCCTCATAATGTATATATATTCAATTGAACATTGTATAAATGACTATAGCTTCAAATGCACATATTTTCCTTCTCTGTATTTAATCTTTGTATCTCAGTTTTGAGGAATAAAAGAAATGATACTTTGCAGTAACGATTACACTGCAGATATGGGGTAATGAGAGACTGCCGTGCAAAAATGTTAAATATATATATGTGGTTTTTTTTTACAATTGAAATTGTTTTTCTGTTAATTTTTGAAATGGATCTCGTCTTCAACACCATTCAAATTATTCATAATCTCATAATTTAGATACTAATAGTAGTGTTAAGTACTATACATGTAGATCTCTGATAGTGATAAACTGCATTTCCAATATTTTCAGTTAATTGTGCAAGCTAGGACAAAAGGAGTTTGATAATATTTCGTATTAACTTTAAAGATGCTGATACAAATTACCCGTAGAAGAATTAAGCTATAACTCTCTCTCTGCATTACTGTTGATTTATATTTTTTATCGTTGAAACATATATCATTGGAAACATATATAAAAGTTCTTTGTTTTAATTGATGATCAACCTGCAATATCCACCCAAGTATAAATTATGATTTGACCACATTAATTGGCCTGTGTTAATTGAGATAAGCTGTACCCTCCGTGTGACTGAGGTGGTAACTACCTGTTACACCCTAAGGCTATAACTCACCTGGACAGGTAACACCTGTGCCAGCAGGGGACAGCAACTGGCTTCAATTAGGTCTGTGTGAATGTTTGTAGGCCTTGGAGATAATTTTTCTTACTATTATTATTATCTTTATTTCCTCCAAAATTGAAGATTACATAAAGAATAGACTTTTACATGAAAACAAGAAACAAAGCAAATCAAATAGAATTTACAAAATATGTACAAGTTCAAGTCTAATTAATTAGTAATTAGTTGAGAATATTCAAAGCAATAAGGATCTAGTTGTAATGATAATGCTATACAAGTTAATATACACAATATTTATTATATATGAAGTTTATAATAAGTCACATTTTTTCTACTCTATGACCATTGCATGATTAGTTTTGAAATAAAGATTTTGGTTATAAATTAAAGAGGGAAAATTTTTAAAGAAGGAATCATTCATAGGATTATTAGATTCAATTAATCTATTTAAGCTTAATACCTGATGATTAATAGATTATAAGACGTTTTAAATCAATATTTGCAAAAGAAAACTTTAAAAAAATATGCATTGGAGAATGAGTACATTTTTGTAAGAAAATATTTACATTTACTTAATTATTTTCTTCAAATATTTTTTATAAAGAATGGTCATAACACTGGTAAGTTGAATATATCAAAAGTCAAAGGTTAAAAAATGTCCCAAGTTTATACATATATTATATATACATATATAGGGCAAAAAATTAATTCAAACAGTGTGGACAAAAGATTGTCGACTTTTTGTGGCGATCTGCCCCTTTGTCAAGACACAAGAAAAACAAAATAAAATAACATGTTAAGGGACGGTCACGGACATACACAAAAACATAAACAATGAGAACATATATATAAAGCTGCCCCACCCGGTTTCTCTAACCATCATCTCTCTTATAAACATGTGCATTTAGGGTTACAAAAAACAAACAAGAAAAAAAACCCAATACAAACAAGAATCAAAGTACTGAAAGTACTAAATGGCTCGGTCTCGATGATAGGAGAATATATTTCTAAGGTCAATACTACTGTAGTTGTGTACAGACGTAACGCGCGATGTTGGTGACATATTGCGTAACACTATAAATGACGTCGTTTTGACGGTGCTTTTCTGACGAGTTATTATTATACTGCATGTTTTACCGTTATCCAATATATATAATGTAACCATTAATAAAAGAATGATACATTATTATAAATAACGAACATTTACAGGCTGGACTATGCATATAGGAGTGAATTTCAATTTCCTCATGACTATGTTCACTATTTTTATTGAGGCTTACTGGAACTTACGGAGCCGCGATGGCCGAGTGGTTAAAATAATGCAATATCATCGCGTCGTCGTCGCGGATTTGACTTTAAATATTAAAGCACTTTTGTATAGACCTATGACCGATGTTGATCGATTTTCTTTCAATTTTAGCACAGATCGATTTCTAATCACGCTTTTTAAATTGCGTGCCTAAAGTTACTAGATCTATTGAGAATCACAGGGTCTGAAAATTAGTACAGTGTACAGTGATTATCAATTTGGACATAACAGAGTGCCCGTATATTATTTTTAGACGCTTTATGGATCTAGATAAAATTAATCGGTAATATTCGTATTCTACATGTACACTGTACTCGTATAATACACCACGAAGAGAGTGAAATTTCCTGATTTTTTTTATTATCTAGACTCCTACATATCTCAAAAGGGTGTGTGTGGACACTCTGGTGTGTCTTAATATATGTATGTATTAACTGTAACAATATATCAGATCCCTGTTTTATGCATTGGACACTAAAATATACTCTTTTTGTTCCAGTCTTTCTTTAGGTTTTTAACACACTTTTCTAAATTTCAAGTCAAGAGTTCATACAGGTTTAACTTCTTCTCCACTGGCCCATCTTACATTTCGGATAATCCACACAATATCTTTTTTACCGTTAAATGAATACAATTTGTTTAAGGTGAGTTTTATCTTTTTACAATGGCAATGTACACCGATAGAGGTCGCACCAGATATGCAGTCACAAGGAAACAACACTTCCTAGCATGCATCACGCAACTTGCTACAATTTTGTATATATTATTCTACGTCATCTCTTACACAAGTTGAAAATGATTGTGTATCAGAATGATACATGTACCGGTATATGACAACGTACATCTAATGTTCGTTCTACAAATCTAATAGTTCTGGCATATCAACAATGTTAAGTAATTGATTTCTTATATGAAACCCACAGTCTTTTACGCTAGGCATTGACCCTATAGTTGTTAATTGTGACACGTTTTCCAAACTTGACTGTTACGGATAGAGTAGTCGTGACGTCTTGGTCTTAAGTCGTCATTTATAAGTGGTCCAAATTACCGATGAATTTTTTCATAATACGCAGTTTTTTTTTTTATTATAGATAGAAGAATTCATCAAATATAAAAGTGTTTATACGAAAATTTTCACGAGTTAGCGACACTCATGCGCATATGATTGTATATCGATATTCATTATTTTTTTTTATTCTAACAAATATACCCTGCATGAATGTCATAAAAATCGCTATAGTTACAAATGTAATAGATAATCCAATTGGGTGGACCAAAATTACGGATCTTCTTTTTATTTTCTGTAGTTTCAAGTGAATGCTTCACTTTATAACAGGGGCTATAACAATATGTCTAAGGATAAAATTCAATCAAAAACACATTTCGTACATTATTTCAAATACTTGAATATAACTTACAGTTTTCTCTCGATATTGCTATGAAATTGAGCATCGTTTTCTCTGGGTTAAGCGTTACATTTTGGTAAAGGCGAATAATGACGGTTTTACAACATCGTACATCATCTAACACAAATTGAAAGATCATGAATGTCATTAGACATACAATAACGCAATCTTTGAATCATGTTCATTTATTTTTGCGTATTTTTAGTGCGATTTAAGATCATTTTTAGAAACGAACACTCCGGTAAATGTTACGCGTTTTACATGCCGTTATCTTGGTGTTTTGGAGAAATTAAACGCAATTAAAATGTTTTTTTATGATTTGCGCTTTTCCGCCTTTATTACCCATAAAATCAAAGTACATTAAAAACCGTTTTCAATGATATATAATTACGATGCAGGTATATGAAAAGAAAAGAAAACCACAACGCTTTAAGTAGAGCATATATGTATTTTGAGACGACGTCACCAATATCGCGCGCTACGTCACAATAAGAAATAAATTTGGCTGGTGTTCCTTCCAGTTTGGACTTTTGAGGATTCCTTGGGGACACCAAGGTGTAAAATAAGAGACACATACTAAAATCTTAGAAGCCCATTCTAATATTTCCTATGATGTTATATGTCAAATGATTTTATAACACCTTTAAGCATTTTCCTTGTTAATTTGATGTTAATGAAAATATTCATTCTTAATGACTATATATAGCTATTGTCATCAAGTTCCTGGGACCACAGTATCAGTTAACAAGTATTGTTTTTGCAGCAGAGAAAGACAAAAGGCATACTTTTCTATGCCAAAATGTCTTAAATATAGAATATGTCTGTCCTCTAGAAGACTTATCAATATCATCATGTGATTTTTGAATAAATTGGTCAATTGGTCTACTTTTAACAAGTTTTGTAATTATTCTTTTGTAAAACAGCAAGTTGATTGATATACATTGTATCCGAACTTCAATTCAAACCGGATAACTTGTTAGCTCACCATAGACCATGAAATTGTTTTGTACACTTTCTTAACTTAAGGATTGTTTTACAAAATTACAAATGAAATTTTCTACATTTTTTATTTTCAAATCCCCATACCTCTGATGAGTATAATAAAACTGTTATTACAAGTGAATCAAAATATTTTCAGTTCAAGATGAACAGGAAGAGATTCATTCCTTTATTTCTTATAAAAATAGCAAACACCGATTTAATTGTTTGTTCAGCAGGTTTTTTCCCTTTCTTTAAAAACGCTACCATTAACATTATTTTCTGTACCTAGATATGTAAACAATTCTTATAAACCTAATTCTGTATTCCATAACATCAACTGGTGTTGTTGTACCGATTTACGTCTTGAGAATATCACAATTTTTATCTTTCTGATATTAAAGGCCCAATACCTTTCCGACTTTTAATTTTTAAAATGGGAATGTAAAACGAGATCGATAATTTTCTAGTAGAGTCGCAAAAGTTATTAACTTACCGTTAATACTACGTTTTATCATCACCTTCTGAACAATTTAATCAAAATAGATACAATGTAAATTTTTATAACGCGGGTCGTCTTATGTTTCCCGCCGTCGTCCTAAATACCGCGCGGTAGTTGACTATTACAGCGCCAGACGGCAAGACAGCGAAACGACTCTCCATGGTTTTCAGATATCACGCAGGAAATCTTGCATATGTTTGGTGTTGTAACCTCATCTTAAGGCATCGGCATGGGTTTTCTGATGTTATTAATGTTTTTGAGAGACCTTTTTAATTTTGCCCCGGAAAGGTAGTGGGCCTTTAAGTTCTAATTTCCATGTTATGCAATAATGTTAAAATTCATGTAACATTTGTCGTAGACCATCAGATATTTCTGATATCATAACAGTGTTTATTGGCAAATAATATGATAAAAAAGTTTGGGATACATTCCAATATTATATACCGTAAAAACTGGTATAATTTGTGCAGGTACTTTTTAGGGCTGAAAATGCTTATAAAAAAATCTACTATCAGTATATTTTGCGCATCAAAAAAATGGGGAAAAAAACACTCTATGTCCAGGGAGTCCAAAAACCAGTTGTATGAAGGCGACAATTTCACATGCAAACACTATTCCCAATTAACATGCTTGACAACTTGCCACAAAAAAGTATTATAGAAGAAATAACATATATGAAAACCGCATTGTGTTTTGTTTTCTTTTATTGGCCACAGAAACACTCCGTTTGTTTGTTTCTGTTTCGTTTGATTTCATATCTAACGTCCTGACTAACAGCTATGGTTCATGTAAGGGACGGCCTCCCCATGTATGCGGTGTGTTGCGTTATGTTGTGTCGAGGTGAGTGCACTGGGAGACTGCGGTATATGTTCGTGTTGGAGTCTTCTTGTATATGGAACTGTTGCCCTTATTTATAGTGCTATTATCACTGAAGCATGCCGCCGAACAGACACCAAAGCAGACACACCCCACCCCGGTCACATTATACTGACAACGGGCGAACCAGTCGTCCCACTTCTCCTGTGTGCTGAACGCTAAGCAGGAGCAGAAACTACCACTTTTATAGACTTTGGTGTGTCTCGGCCAGGGGACAGAACCCAGAGCCTTCCTCACAGGGGCGAACGCTCAACTCAAGGCCAAAAGTGAGGCGGTGCACCAAGGTAGGCATTAGGAAAGATAAAGTCAATTAGGAAGAAGAGAAAAGATAAGATCCTAAAATTTAGTCGCCTTTTTACGATCATGCAATAGGGGCAGCAGGCACAATTCTAACGCCCTACCTGCAGGGCCAACAGTAACCCGAAACTGAAATACATATGCTAGATATTACAGTAACCCGAAACTGAAATATCTAGCATATGTCCAAAACATCGGCAGTCTGGTCCGCCGCACTTTGTGCACATGTCAATGTTTTGAGATATTACACATGAATAGTAATCATGAATATTTGAAAAAAAAAGTACAATATATTTACTTAAATTGGCACAATAAGTAATTAGTGTGTTTGAGATCATTAACAATCAACAGCAATCAGCTAGCGGATACGTAGTTTAGCTTGCAACAATCACAGTGTGCATAATTTGTCAAGATTTGTTAGACAAAGTATTCTTTTCCACCAGGTAAGATTCTAAGTCATAAAAGTAGATTGAAAATAGGAAGGGAGATAAAATAACCAGATAAATATTTGTAGCATGATCAGACTGGGTTGATTATCGGTGATTAGGTAGCTTAGTCGGAAGAATTACATTTTCTTCTCTCCTGTTACAGAATTGGCACCCAACTAAATAACCAACGGTTGTGGTGTTTTGAAAGGGTCTTGTATGTCTTCAAAAAAGAAGGGAGGAGTGTAGCGGGACTGGACTGGGTCGATTATCGATGACCAGATAGTTCAGTCGGTAGAGCACTCGGATAGTGTTCGGAGAGTCCAGGGATCGAATCCCGGTCTTGCCGCTACATTTTCTCCTCTCCTGTTACATATGGTACTATTCTGTGCATGTAGATATTCAAGGTAAATCAACAATGTTCGCTGATCTTGCCGAATTGCCTTAGTGTTATGATGAATGCAGTAAATGTATGTCTCATTGGTGTGATTGATTTAAAGGCAGTTCATGTGGTGACCGAAAAAAAGGTAAAATCAATACTTTCAGAGTGATCAGAGAACATTGATAGTCAAGGCGGGGAAAACATAAGACGACCTGTGTTATACAAATTAATGTTTAATTGATTTTCATTAAATTGTCTCCAAGGTGATGGTTAGAGTGTTATTAACGATAAGCTTAATATGTTTTTGACAAAAAATATAAACAGCTAATGTCATATTGTGTTTTTAAATTAAAATAATCTTTTATTTATTCATTTCATTTCAAGCATGTACATGTCATAGATGTAAACAAATATCAGGTATATGCGTAAATAATATTACAGTTAAATTCACAATAAGGAATTTGAAGATGATTATAGTAATTATTTTCGGATTGAAAATGATTACAATATTAAGCTTCCACAGCTGAAAATTATTTCTTTTTGTTCACACAATTCTTCTCCTAGACTGTTTCCAGTTGAAATGATACATGCATGCTGACATTCTGTAAAACATAAGGAAACAATAAATGTATTAACAGAGTAATTACTGAAAAGGCTAATATCATATAATTAAACATTTAATCATAAATAGCAATACCAGCATAGAGGAAATATTATTGAAGTTTAATTCCCGCTGATATTAAGTCCTCCTGTTCTTACATGTAAGAGTTTTGTCCTTCATAAATTGATTGTAATATAGCAGTTGTTATATAATGTGCACAAAGAAGTATAAATATACACACGTATGCATGGGTACAGTGGTAAATTAATAAGTTATACGGAAAAATGATGGTGCTGATCATGAAAAGCGTAAAGTCTATTTTGTTGAGTAAAAAGTTAAAAAAAACTAACATAAGATGTGTAATCGCAGTAAAAACAGTGATCATGTGGGCTTTTGTGCGATTGCATTTGTAAGACTGTGCCATGTGGTAGAGATTAGTTCCGCTCGAGTGATCACACAATGCAAGCGAGAGTCGGGAATATGTTTATGCAAGTTTTAATTGCTAATCCCTGATGCTTTTTGGTAAAATATAACTCAGGATAATTGCTAAACAATTAACAGTTTTCTCTTCATTTGTTACAGATTGAATCAGCTTTTTAAGTGCCGTTTTACGGAAAAATTATGAAAAAGGAATCGGCATTTTTCGTCGATCTATTAGTCCAAAAATATCAATTCGAGTTATATGAACATTCCATATATGATTTATGTCATTCGGCCGAATATTTACTTCGTATTACCTAGTTTAATGAATATTCTGTATGTATATATGATCAGAACGGCAAGCTCCTGTGCTGAAAATAACTAAAATGTTTTTAAAAGTATGGTTTAGTGGTAATCTCTGAACGTGCTTTAGTATATAGATATAATCTGATATTTATGCATGTGCTTATGAAATTATCGATAATGATGGATGTGATAAATATTCATACCTTATTAACTGCCGTTAGTTTTAAGATAACGCCACCTTGGACATTTACAAAATGTTCACCGTACGCGTCTGTCACATGCTATTTTATCAGTAGTCCAAGTTTGTCCAAAATTTTGTTAGAGTTGTCTTTCTTCCATTGTAGTTTTACGTCCATGTCAACCTGAACACAGCCGTGATAAATGCATCTCCATTTCGCCATGAAATGTATTTGCTCCGAGACAAATTTGATTCAAATTACAAAATTCATTATGGTATAAATTTTGATGTTCGAGGTGAAATATATCGATTTCATTTTTTTCCGTTGCGGGTTAACTGTCACTAATAGGGAGTAAACGTCTGGGGGGAACCAGCTTCGGAGCGAAGCATTTTTGGGACGAAACGTCGTCATTTCATTGTAAACACCATTTTGGGGACGAAAAGTCTAGATACTTTGTAAACAATTCAGGTGAAAATTTTCAAACAGAAGATCTTTTGGATAGTGTGTTTAGTAAGGATATGAAAGCCGTAATATACTATTCCTATTTCAACGTTACAGATATGCTTATTTCAGTAACTTTCATAATCAAATTTTGCTATTTAAAATTCCCGGTAAAATCAAAGTTGTTGAATACACTGCCGCTAGGAGCGCTAGTATCTGCGAGCAATTTCTAAGCCAATCATATTGAGGAAATTGACTGTAAGAAAATTTTGCAACCACGATCACAATGGCGAGGTGACCCTCGCCAAATTTATATATACATGTATCATTTTAAAATGTGCATACACTATATTGTGTATCTGACTATGAGTGAATAGATAAAATCTTGATATCTTGAAATTATACCGGTACATCAATTTTCCAAACATCCATACTCATATGCATTTGACCAGTTGCTGCCATATATGATTTGAATTCAATCAAAATTTTCTTTTTTACTTAAACAATCAAGCTAAGAACATTCAAACTTTAGTTTCATAGTAAAATATATTACCTACATGTTTGTGATTTTCTATATTTATATTTAAATATTTTTAAATGAATATGTTATATAAATATATTTATTTTGAACTAATTTAAATAATAACATTTCTTAATGAAATTATTATTGCAATATATGGATATGGATATAGCAGAAACTTATAAAATATGTTTTTATAGGGACAGCTTTTTTATTGACAATATAATAATAAGTTAATGAAGTACTTTTAATGAATATTTTTTATTGATCCATCTACAAAAAAGGACATATGTTGATTTGTTTAACATCGAAAACAATAAAAATCACACTTAAACAACTGTCAATATAGTTATGAATGACACTTGTGATTTGAACGGCCCACTTTTGTGCCAGACTGACCAATGTCTATGCCTGATCATTATGATTGTGCCAAGGTCAGTTGCTACCTGTATATTGTCATTAATTATACTGATGCTTTGTTTTTATAACAATTGGGAAGTTGGCTTATAAAAAGTTGTTCCTAGTTTTACATGTTACATTACAAATTCAGCTTGTTACATTACAAATTCAGCTTGTGTGCCGCATGCACCTCTCTCCAAGATGGATATCAAATATCCATGCTGCTTATGTAATGAGGAATGTAGAAACAATGCTATAGAGTGTTCATTTAATTTGAAAAAATTGTAAATCTTATACCAGCATCCGTAATATGGTTTTATTATGTACTCTAGTCTTAGTACTTATATTAAAAGGAATCTTTACGAATGAAAAATATACTTAAAACAAAAAAAAAAACAATAAAAAATGAAATACACTCAACTGATAAGCTTGACCTGAATTAATAATTGGTTCGGAAATAATGAATTCAGTCTTATAAATCAAATAATTTATTAGGAGCTCAAAGTTATGATCAATATTTAAAAAACTATACATTAAATTATTTTTTATTACTTCTGTAATCCTCGTAAAATAAATAAAGAATTAAATCAAATTATTTTGCTCATGCAATATAACTGTAATGTGCATGCATCATGCATTCACACACAGATTTAATCCTAATAAGATTATTTCTTACATGGTTATTGTAAAAAAGTAATACTATTTTATCCATCATAATATTATACAATCTACCAATCAAGTGTTAAAAATTACCTGTTGTTAATCATTATTTTACTGTAATTCAGATATATAAATAATGTCTTTAATTAATTTTTTGTTTGTAAGCTGTTTTTAAGTTCATTCATTTATTAAGTACTACTGTCACCAAAGGGCTAATTACAGTTGTGATTATACATAAATTTAAGTATTGACTGTTATAAGATGTAGTTTCTTTTCTTTCCTAGTTTAATATAAACAGTTAATGAGTTTAATATTTTGTTGTTATTGATGTTCAATTTCTTTTTTCCTTAATTTGTCAATATTCAGCTAGATCCATTTATAATATAATAAGTTTTATTTCATAAGATACTGATATAGACTTACAGCTATTCGTGTGTGTCCCAGGTCTAAACGTATATATTCTATCAATTATCAGTGCCATGCGATAGCTGGCCAGGTCTGTACATAATAGTCTGGGTTATAGGTATAGGTTTCTCGTTGTTGTGTAATGGTATGTGGTGCCTGAACATCTTATATGTAATGCTAATTATGAAACTGGTCAGTATTAATTGGTTCAGCGTGTTACTTATGTTATGCAGCATCTATCCATGTATCAGATGTTTCAGGTGTTGGATATCATGGCCAAATACTGATCCCCATGCTCTCGTTGTTATGTATAAATAGAGCTGACCACTTATTGTAGAGGGGAGAGGGAGAAACACAGAGGAGCACACACCTTGTGTGTGGTCCCATTTTGGGCCACATATATCAACAATGACTCTATGTAACGTATGAAGTACTAAAGAATAAAATGTCGACAAAAACATCAGAGTCAATCATCATTTCAACGACAATTCTCAACGTTGTACGGACCCAACAAACGAAGACTACATATACCTGATGGCCACCTATACAACAGCTAAATAATACAACTTTACAAAACAAGATTCAAAAACCATTTTATTCTACTGGCGCTGTGACGTGCGATGGGACCTGGGTTAAGCAGAAGGGCACCACTTTATGAGTACCAGACCATTGGACACTTCGCGGAGCTACTCCACTAAATGATCGCCAGCTACAAACAACACATCAACAACAATTTTTCGACCAGCAGCCATATTCCATTCCATTCTACGATCATCAGTGCCACAAGAACACAGAACACACTTACAATAAGAATCTTCAAGGAACCAACGCTAATGACCACAACCACCATACACCAACCAGTAAGAAGACAGAAGAACGAAGAAAGAAGAAAGAAGAAAGAAAATGAACTCTGTATAATAATTGTGATTTCTTAAAAAAATTTGCACATTGATCAGTGTTTTGAGATATTGGAATTTAGTGTTCGGTAATGTATTATGTTTATCTTTTTTCTAAATCTATATTTACATCTTTTCTTAATTCTTAATTTGTTCTTCGTCTAATTCTTACAAGATCTCAATTTAACGTTACTTTTTACAACAGATTTTAAAAACAATGTAAAACTAAGTTTATTATTTGTACACACGCGCAAAAGGATGATAGTTGTTCTAAGCAAATATTTATCTAATAATGTAGTGTAATACATACTATTCTAAATTCTGTATGTTTACTATACACTCCTTTATTTTACTTCACCAAGTTGTTATTACAATAATTCTGTAATTTATAATGTTTGTAATATCATTTTTTTCCTGAACTGAGATTTTTGCTAGAGTTATATTATGTTAAACTAATTATATTGATATGTTCATGACTTGTGCTCTTCATTTTCATCATTCTCGGAGAAGGTTCCTTAACATACTTTTTGTTTTAAACTATTTTTTATTGACACAAATACAATTTCATAATATAAAACATATATTTAAACGTCTGGAAATGTTCTGCTGACATGGTCTAACATGCAGTTTTAAAAGTAATTGGAACTTCCAGTATGTCTTAGAACAATAGGGTGGTGAGCTTTCTCATTAAGGCCCATTTTCTCGATATCAATGACATATTTACGTTTATGTATATTATTTCACGTTGGGAGAAATACCCGATGCAGTTTAATGCCGGGCACAAACAAGTTTTTTATGTTTCTCTCAACGTTTACATGCACACACAAATACACAACATGGAACTTTCTTTGTAAGATGATTTTCATTTCATTTTATTGATTATAAGATCTTAGCCTGATTGGAGTGCAAGATTTCACGGCTTGATTGTTAATACGGCATGACGTCAGCACAAGCATTTTTTTTCTTTTCATTAACTCCCATTTTTATATAGCATAAGTTTGAACAGTACTAGTTCAGGTTAATCATTTTTTTTTATTCTTTTTGGATTTATGAACAAAATGAAATTTCTATGCTAATGAACTCTATCATCCTTTATTTTACAAAATCATGATATTTAAACATTCTTAAAATTACTATTAGATATTTGAAATACAATACAACAAAATTCTGTTTTACATATGTTGTTACTCTGAGCAAATGTACAATTACTTTTTTATAGCATTTTCATTTTTACTGGTTGGTTAATACTTAAATATCATTCCCAATACATTTGTAACCATGCACTTGGTAATTTCTATATATTGGTCATTTTATAATTGATTTATCAACTAACGTTTAACAGATATACAAAACACTGTGCCCAGGTCAAATTATTCAATTAATTATATTGCATCATGTACATTTATAACTGATAACTAACAAGAAACATATTATGTTCTAATGTAGCTACACACTGTAATATAAATACCTATCATTAATTAGAGAATATTTTTCCACTTTATTAATAGTACAGATTTTCTTAAAGCAATGTAACAATTTATTGCTAAATTTTTATATACTCTGTGACTTATCCATGGTATGCTGTTGTACTATAATTTTTCATATGGAAGTTCTTTTAACATTTTATATTGTGACATTAATACATATGATATTCATATTCACTTAAACATAATGTAAGATATACAAACACATTAACTTACCAAATAATTTGGGGAATGCCCAATGCAGTTTTATGCTGGGTTCACATAAGTTGAAATATGTTCCTCTTGCGTTATTTACACAACTTTGCTACATTTATTACTTGCACAACAACAAAGAACTTCCTGTGAATTGTATCATTACATTAATTGTTTACCAGTCTTAGTCTAATTAAAGACGAGGCATCATGCTAGTGTTTTAAAACGATATGACGTTGACCTAGCGCTATTCATTTGCTTTCATTTTCATTTTTATTTTAATAACAGCATAATTATCATGAATATGTCGAAGTCCTGTAATTGTTTTTGTATTTTGCTTACACAAACTCTAGCTACAAATATAGAATCAGTTCTTGTACGTTCTTCAAGTTGATTTACATTGTACATCATTTATAATTATTAAGTACATAATCTATAATTATCAAGCTTTATATAAATTCTTCATATTATAATGTTTAAGTCTTGTATCGATTTAGATTGTATTTCGGAAACATAGTGGAATATAATAAGTTTTATTTTAAATTTATTATTATTATTTCAAATTATAACTAATTTTAAATAATTATTAACAAGGGGACGTAATATAATATAATAAGTTTTATTTCATAAGATACTGATATAGACTTACAGCTATTCGTGTGTGTCCCAGGTCTAAACGTATATATTCTATCAATTATCAGTGCCATGCGATAGCTGGCCAGGTCTGTACATAATAGTCTGGGTTATAGGTATAGGTTTCTCGTTGTTGTGTAATGGTATGTGGTGCCTGAACATCTTATATGTAATGCTAATTATGAAACTGGTCAGTATTAATTGGTTCAGCGTGTTACTTATGTTATGCAGCATCTATCCATGTATCAGATGTTTCAGGTGTTGGATATCATGGCCAAATACTGATCCCCATGCTCTCGTTGTTATGTATAAATAGAGCTGACCACTTATTGTAGAGGGGAGAGGGAGAAACACAGAGGAGCACACACCTTGTGTGTGGTCCCATTTTGGGCCACATATATCAACAATGACTCTATGTAACGTATGAAGTACTAAAGAATAAAATGTCGACAAAAACATCAGAGTCAATCATCATTTCAACGACAATTCTCAACGTTGTACGGACCCAACAAACGAAGACTACATATACCTGATGGCCACCTATACAACAGCTAAATAATACAACTTTACAAAACAAGATTCAAAAACCATTTTATTATACATTTTTAGGTCACCCGAGACGAAGTCTCAAGTGACCTTTCCTAATCGACTTCTTCTCAAAAACCGCTGAGCAATTTCAATGAAATTTTGCACAAACCTTCTAAGGCATAAGGCAAATCAAAATTGTGAATTATTTGACCCCCACCCCCCAGGGGGCTGTGGGGGGGCCAAAAGGGGTAAAATTGACTAAAATTTCAAAAATCTTCTCCTCCACTCACAGATGTGGTAGAATCAAATACTCTTCATAGATAGAAAGGTCTCAAGGCCCTCTACAAAGAATGTGAATTATATGACCCTGGGGTCTAAGGTTTCCCCCTGGGGAGGGGGTTAAGTTTACTATAGTTTATATAGTGAAAACACATTTTGGAGCATTACTTGGTCATTTATAATAGAAAATTAGTCAAATGTTGTCAGAATTATCCCTATGGAATGGCCATTGAATTGTATTAACAAATTTTCCATGACTGACTCCCAGGGGCCTTAGGGGCGGGGCCAAAAGGGGTCAAATAGGCTAAAACTTCAAAAATCTTCTTCTAAAATTCTGGAACTGGTAGAATCAAATACTCTTCATACATGGAAAGGTATTAAGGTCCTTTACAAAAATTGTGAATTATATGACCCTGGGGTCTCATGTTTCCCCCTGGGGAGGGGGTCAAGTTATATAGTTTATATAGGAAAAGCACATATATCAATGTTTTTTGCTTATTTTTCATAGGAAATTAGTCAAACTGGGTTAGAATGTTTAGCCTGAGATAGCATTTTATCGTCATAACCATATTGGTCCTGGCTGACCTCCAGGGGCCTTAGGGGCAGGCCAAAAAAGGGTAAAATAGCCTAAAACTTCAAAAATCTACTTCTGAATTCACAGATTTGATGGAACTTGATACTCTTCATAGATTGGAAGGTCTTAAGGCCCTTTACAAAAATTGTGAATTTCATCGCCCTGAGATCTCCGATTTTCCCCTGGGTAGGGCGTCAAATTTACTATAATTTATATAGAAAAAACACATTTATGAACATTATTTGCTTTGTTTTCATAGGAAATTAGTCAAACTGGGTTAAAATTATTAGCCTGAAATAGAATTCAACACCATATCCATATTTGTCCAGGCCTGGCCGACCCCCAGGGGCCAGAGGGGCGGGGCCAAAAGGGGTCAAATAGGCTAAATCTTAAAATCTTATTCTGAATTCACAGATTTGATGGAACCAAATAATCTTCATAGATTAAAAAGTGAAATTTATGAAATCACTGACATTGACTGACTTATTGTTTGGTTTTGTTGTTTAACATTGGCAAAGCAAATTGGAATTTTAAGCATAAGGTTTGGTAACATAATACACTATCAAAATGAAAAACAAAAAATAAAAATTCTAAAAGGTTCAACTTTAAAGTTTATTCTAATTCGTTAATATTTTTTATAGATTTGAACCAACTTTGCAATGCTTTTCTGTAGCAGCACACAGGTGACCGTCAAGGCCTCTTGGGCCTCTTGGTATAATTATGACACTCAATACTAAATTTCAAAAATCTTCTAAAATTCCAGATATGGTAGAATCAAATACTGTTCATAAATTGAAAGGTCTTAAGGTCCTTTACAAAAATTGTGAATTAATATATGACCCTGGGGAGATAGGGGGTCAAGTTTACTATAGTTTATATAGGGAAGCATTATTTGGTCATTTAGGAAATAAGTCAAATGTGGTTGGAATCATCAGTATAAGGGTGGAGACTGTTGAACCATATTAACAATTTTCCTGACTGACCCCTGGGGCCTGAGGGGCAGGGCCAAAAGGGGTCAAATTAGCTATAACTTCAAAAAACTTCTGAAATTGCAGAAATGATAGAATTAGATATTTTTCTATAGTTTGAAAGGTCTTTAAGTGCATGCTTTACAAGATATGTACATTTTGTGACCCTTGGGTCTCCCATTACCCCCTGGGGAGGTGGTTAGGTTTAAATACTATGTTTAATATACTGTATAAGTCATTCTCAGAAAAGTTCCAAATTGCTGTCTTCTCTATATATTGTCTTTTTAGAAATATTTTAAAATGGAAAGGTTATGTTTGAGGTTAAAAACTGACTATATGGACCAAAGAAAGTGAATTTTAATGCAACTTTAATTTTAATTTTTAGGGGAGTTTTTGAATTAAATCTTAATCAAATCAATGACAAGTTTTGCTAATCAGTGAACATTTCAGTGTCCTTGTTGTTACTAATTATTTTAAACCATGACATGTATTTTCACACACACAGACAGTCTTAGAAGAATAATTTAATTTCATATGTTACACTCATTTCTATTGGTTAGATCTTTGAGGTCATTTTTCCATAGACCAAAAGAATGGTACGTTAGTATTATGATGTTATACATACAGAACAGTTTTGCGGGGAATTTTATAAGTGGCACATTCATTGGCCAAACTGAATTATTGGATAAGATATCATTGTCACTCAATTCCATTTGTTTCATATAATTGTAAAAGTAAGTAAAATCAAGAAAAGGACCTCTTTCACGAACAATGGAAATTTGCCAACAAACTGTTTTTATTAAAGATGCTCAACCGCTGACAAATGGTGTTTTTTCACTATCTAAAACAGGAGCAGACGATTTAGTAATTTTCTTCGGTTACAAAAAATACTTACTTTACACCATTATCACCATTGAAAAGGTCGAGCTTCTAATTTTATTACTTCAAGTTAAACATATGAAAAATAATTATTTGCATCCCGAAAAAAAATCCGTGGCACTATATCCTATATTGAATGAAGTACTGATTGCGCATGCACCAAAGTCAAAATAAATTATTTTATATTATTTTCTGTGTTAATTAGACATATATACACAAGATTAAACACCAATTTATTGTTCAAATGATGAATGTCATTTATGCTCTGTCGGCGGTGGAGCATCTTTAATAGTAAATGTTATATGTAGCAACATTAATGCCAACCCTTGAAATACGTTCAAAACATTATAAAGGTTCCAGGGGCCTGTACTGTGGCCAAATTAAAGATGCCTAGTAGAGGTGTATGACAGGGTTCCCTTTTTGATCCAAAAATATATCAAATTAATGTTTTATGTCATCAAATTGTATTATTTTCTTTTATTTAGTAATACAAAAACTTGAAATGGTGTGATTTGATGCCATTGCTAACACTTTAAAGCACTATATTTTGAAAAAACAATTACAAAACAATTATACATAATATACTATATACTGGATGTGAGTGAAAATTGTTAAATGATTTGATTCCCTTACATGATAATAATTCTCCAACCCATTCTTTTTCAAATATTGTTATTATTTTATACTTGATATGACCTTCAGCTGTAATAAAAATATTTTGAAAATGCAGTTGCAATCATCATCTAGCTTGAAAAGTGAAATGATAATGCCCTAAATGATTCTGAAAAAACTTTATAAGAGAGCAACCAACTAAATGTTTTTACATAGACCTCACAGTTTGTTAAAACTTTGTTAAAGTTTGTACTGTATTATTAAAACAAAGAAATAATTAGTGTTAGGTATTGTGGTTATATAATTAAAGTCTAGGTTCTCATATAACACTAGATAGAAAAAAAAAGTTTTGGGTCCTTCTGCTCAAACTCCAACCAGGGTAGCTTTATTGAAAATCAGGCGCATTTTGCACTAAAATATCCGGAAATTCTAATGTTTTACCTATTCATTATCAAAATTGATATTTTTAACCTAAATCTCAATATGAATTTCCAAATTGATATTATGGTTATCTAGGAATAATTACCTGTCAGAAAACATTTTTTACTTTTGAAATTCATAATTAGCCAGCCAATCAGCGGCCGGGTTAAAATTCTATCCTGGGCTCAATCTTGTATACACAGGGGCCATTTCGAAGGTCTTTTTTTATTTAGTTGGTTGATCCCTATAGCAGAAATTAAAATTCTAATACTCACCTATGATGTAAAGTGCCATTTCGGCTGTGTATGTCAAATCTGTAATATGAACTTAATCGGTCAAGTGGTTTGTCCAGGACATCATCATCTCAGCTTGAAAAGTTAATGATAATGCCCTAAAATTCTGAAAAACTTTAAATAACAACTTGATTCAAACTTTTGATTAATTCTACAAATATAGTATTAAAATATATCAAATATGTATTACTTTGTATTTAATGTAACTAATGATTATTAAATCATTAAAGAATTACTTTCTTTGTTTTCTCAATTTATGTTTGAAAATAGGAAAAGTCCCCAGCCAAGGGGATAATCCATTACATTAGAGATGTCACCACAAATCTAGAAACTGTCAAGTTTTGGAAGATGCCACACTCCCTTCTCTGTGCTTATGTAGGAGATGCCACCTCCCTTCTCTGTGCTTATGTAGGATGTCACCCTCCCATCTCTGATACTATTGTTAGAGATGTCACCCTCCCATCTAAAATACTAATGTTAAGATGTTCCCCTCTCATCTCTGATACTAATGTTAGCGAGATGTCCACCCTCCCATCTCTGATACTAATGTAGGAGATGTCACCCACCAATCTCTGATACTAATGTTAGAGATGGCACCCACCAATCTCTGATACTAATGTTAGAGATGTCACCCTCCCTTCTCTGTACTTATGTTAGAGATGTCACCCACCAATCTCTGATACTAATGTTAGGGATGCCACCCTCCCTTCTCTGTGCTTATGTTGGAGATGTCACCCACCAATCTCTGATACTAATGTTAGAGATGTCACCCTCCCATCTCTGATACTAATGTTAGAGATGTCACCCTCCCATCTGTGATACTAATGTTAGCGATGTCCCCCACCAATCTCTGATACTAATGTAGGAGAAGTCTTCCACCAATCTCTGATACTAATGTAGGAGATGTCTTCCACCAATCTCTGATACTAATGTAGGAGATGTCATCCTCCAATCTCTGATACTAATGTTAGCGATGTCCCCCACCAATCTCTGATACTAATTTAGGAGATGTCATTCACCAATCTCCGATACTAATGTAGAAGATGTCTTCCACCCATCTCTGATACTAATGTAGGAGATGTCATCCTCCGATCTCTGATACTAATGTTAGGGATGTCACCCTCCCATCTCTGATACTAATGTAGGAGATGTCACCCACCACCAATCTCTGATACTAATGTTAGAGATGTCATCCTCCCATCTCTGATACTAATGTTAGAGATGTCACCCTCCCTTCTCTGTGCTTATGTTGGAGATGTCACCCTCCCATCTCTGATACTAATGTTAGAGATGTCACCCTCTCATCTCTGATACTAATGTTAGAGATGTCACCCTCCCATCTCTGATACTTATGTTAGAGATGTCACCCTCCCATCTCTGATACTAATGTTAGAGATGTCACCCTCCCTTCTCTGTGCTTATGTTGGAGATGTCACCCTCCCATCTCTGATACTAATGTTAGAGATGTCACCCTCCCATCTCTGATACTAATGTTAGAGATGTCACCCTCCCTTCTCTGTGCTTATGTTGGAGATGTCACCCTCCCATCTCTGATACTTATGTAGGAGATGTCACCCTCCCATCTCTGATACTAATGTTGGAGATGTCACCCTCCCATCTCTGATACTTATGTTAGAGATGTCACCCTCCCATCTCTGATACTAATGTTAGAGATGTCACCCACCAATCTCTGATACTAATGTTAGAGATGTGTCACCCTCCCATCTCTGATACTAGTGTAGGAGATGTCACCCACCAATCTCTGATACTAATGTTAGAGATGTCACCCTCCCTTCTCTGTACTTATGTTGGAAATGTCACCCTCCCATCTCTGATACTAATGTTAGAGATGTCACCCTCTCATCTCTGATACTAATGTTAGAGATGTCACCCTCCCATCTCTGATACTAATGTTAGAGATGTCACCCACCTATCTCAGATACTAATGTTAGAGATGTCACCCTCCCTTCTCTGTGCTTATGTTGGAGATATCACCCTCCCATCTCTGATACTAATGTTAGAGATGTCACCCTCCCATCTCTGATACTAATGTTAGAGATGTCACCCACCAATCTCTGATACTAATGTTAGAGATGTGTCACCCTCCCATCTCTGATACTAGTGTAGGAGATGTCACCCACCAATCTCTGATAATGTTAGAGATGTCACCCTCCCATCTCTGATACTAATGTTAGAGACGTCACCCTCCCTTCTCTGTGCTTATGTTGGAGATGTCACCCTCCCATCTCTGATACTAATGTTAGAGATGTCACCCTCTCATCTCTGATACTAATGTTAGAGATGTCACCCTCCCATCTCTGATACTAATGTTAGAGATGTCACCCTCCCTTCTCTGTGCTTATGTTGGAGATGTCACCCACCAATCTCTGGAACTAATGTTAGAGATGTCACCCACCAATCTCTGATACTAATGTTAGCGATGTCCCCCACCAATCTCTGATACTAATGTAGGAGATGTCTTCCACCAATCTCTGATACTAATGTAGGAGATGTCATCCACCAATCTCTGATACTAATGTTAGAGATGTCATCCTCCCATCTCTGATACTAATGTTAGAGAGGTCACCCTCCCTTCTCTGTGCTAATGTTAGAGAGGTCACCCTCCCTTCTCTGTGCTTATGTTGGAGATGTCACACTCCCATCTCTGATACTAATGTTAGAGATGTCACCCTCCCATCTCTGATACTAATGTTAGAGATGTCACCCTCCCATCTCTGATACTAATGTTAGAGATGTCACCCTCCCTTCTCTGTGCTTATGTTGGAGATGTCACCCTCCCATCTCTGATACTAATGTTAGAGATGTCACCCTCTCATCTCTGATACTAATGTTAGAGATGTCACCCTCCCATCTCTGATACTAATGTTAGAGATGTCACCCACCAATCTCTGATACTAATGTTAGAGATGTCACCCACCAATCTCTGATACTAATGTTTAGAGATGTCTTCCACCCAATCTCTGATACTAATGTTAGAGATGTCACCCTCCCTTCTCTGATACTTATGTTGGAGATGTCACCCTCCCATCTCTGATACTAATGTTAGAGATGTCACCCTCCATCTCTGATACTAATGTTAGAGATGTCACCCTCCCATCTCTGATACTTATGTTAGAGATGTCACCCTCCCATCTCTGATACTAATGTTAGAGATGTCACCCTCCCTTCTCTGTGCTTATGTTGGAGATGTCACCCTCCATCTCTGATACTAATGTTAGAGATGTCACCCTCTCATCTCTGATACTAATGTTAGAGATGTCACCCTCCCATCTCTGATACTAATGTTAGAGATGTCACCCACCAATCTCAGATACTAATGTTAGAGATGTCACCCTCCCTTCTCTGTGCTTATGTTGGAGATGTCACCCTCCCATCTCTGATACTAATGTTAGAGATGTCACCCTCCCATCTCTGATACTAATGTTAGAGATGTCACCCACCAATCTCTGATACTAATGTTAGAGATGTGTCACCCTCCCATCTCTGATACTAGTGTAGGAGATGTCACCCACCAATCTCTGATACTAATGTTAGAGATGTCACCCTCCATCTCTGATACTAATGTTAGAGATGTCACCCTCCCTTCTCTGTGCTTATGTTGGAGATGTCACCCTCCCATCTCTGATACTAATGTTAGAGATGTCACCCTCTCATCTCTGATACTAATGTTAGAGATGTCACCCTCCCATCTCTGATACTAATGTTAGAGATGTCACCCTCCCTTCTCTGTGCTTATGTTGGAGATGTCACCCACCAATCTCTGGAACTAATGTTAGAGATGTCACCCACCAATCTCTGATACTAATGTTAGCGATGTCCCCCACCAATCTCTGATACTAATGTAGGAGATGTCTTCCACCAATCTCTGATACTAATGTAGGAGATGTCTTCCACCAATCTCTGATACTAATGTAAGAGATGTCATCCTCCCATCTCTGATACTAATGTTAGAGAGGTCACCCTCCCTTCTCTGTGCTTATGTTGGAGATGTCACCCTCCCATCTCTGATACTAATGTTAGAGATGTCACCCTCTCATCTCTGATACTAATGTTAGAGATGTCACCCTCCCATCTCTGATACTAATGTTAGAGAGGTCACCCTCCCTTCTCTGTGCTTATGTTGGAGATGTCACCCTCCCATCTCTTATACTAATGTTAGAGATGTCACCCTCTCATCTCTGATACTAATGTTAGAGATGTCACCCTCCCATCTCTGATACTAATGTTAGAGATGTCACCCACCAATCTCTGAAACTAATGTTAGAGATGTCACCCACCAATCTCTGATACTAATGTTAGAGATGTCACCCTCCCCTCTCTGTGCTTATGTTGGAGATGTCACCCTCCCATCTCTGATACTAATGTTAGAGATGTCACCCTCCCATCTCTGATACTAATGTTAGAGATGTCACCCACCAATCTCTGATACTAATGTTAGAGATGTGTCACCCTCCCATCTCTGATACTAGTGTAGGAGATGTCACCCACCAATCTCTGATACTAATGTTAGAGATGTCACCCTCCCATCTCTGATACTAATGTTAGAGATGTCACCCTCCCTTCTCTGTGCTTATGTTGGAGATGTCACCCTCCCATCTCTGATACTAATGTTAGAGATGTCACCCTCTCATCTCTGATACTAATGTTAGAGATGTCACCCTCCCATCTCTGATACTAATGTTAGAGATGTCACCCACCAATCTCAGATACTAATGTTAGAGATGTCACCCACCAATCTCTGATACTAATGTTAGCGATGTCCCCCACCAATCTCTGATACTAATGTAGGAGATGTCTTCCACCAATCTCTGATACTAATGTAGGAGATGTCTTCCACCAATCTCTGATACTAATGTAGGAGATGTCATCCTCCCATCTCTGATACTAATGTTAGAGAGGTCACCCTCCCTTCTCTGTGCTTATGTTGGAGATGTCACCCTCCCATCTCTGATACTAATGTTAGATATGTCACCCTCCCTTCTCTGTGATACTAATGTTGGAGATGTCAGTCCACCCATCTCTGATACTAATGTAGAGATGTCACCCACCCTCTCTGATACTAATGTAGGAGATGTCATCCTCCAATCTCTGATACTAATGTTAGAGATGTCACCATCCCATCTCTGATACTTATGTTAGCGATGTCCCCCACCAATCTCTGATACTAATGTAGGAGATGTCTTCCACCAATCTCTGATACTAATGAAGGAGATGCCATCCTCCGATCTCTGATACTTATGTTAGAGATGTCACCCTCCCATCTCTGATACTAATGTAGGAGATGTCACCCACCCATCTCTGATACTAATGTAGGAGATGTCTTCCACCAATCTCTGATACTAATGTAGGAGATGTCATCCTCCGATCTCTGATACTAATGTTAGAGATGTCACCCTCCCATCTCTGATACTAATGTAGGAGATGTCACCCACCAATCTCTGATACTAATGTTAGAGATGGCACCCACCAATCTCTGATACTAATGTTAGAGATGTCACCCTCCCTTCTCTGTACTTATGTTAGAGATGTCACCCTCCAATCTCTGATACTAATGTTAGAGATGTCACCCTCCCATCTCTGATACTAATGTTAGAGATGTCACCCACCAATCTCTGATACTAATGTTAGAGATGTCACCCTCCCATCTCTGATACTAATGTTAGAGATGTCACCCTCCCATCTCTGATACTAATGTTAGCGATGTCCCCCACCAATCTCTGATACTAATGTAGGAGATGTCTTCCACCAATCTCTGATACTAATGTAGGAGATGTCTTCCACCAATCTCTGATACTAATGTAGGAGATGTCATCCTCCCATCTCTGATACTAATGTTAGAGATGTCACCCTCCCTTCTCTGATGCTTATGTAGGAGATGTCACCCTCCAATCTCTGATACTAATGTTAGAGATGTCACCCTCCCATCTCTGATACTAATGTAGGAGATGTCATCCTCCCATCTCTGATACTAATGTTAGAGATGTCACCCTCCCATCTCTGATACTAATGTTAGAGATGTCACCCACCAATCTCTGATACTAATGTTAGAGATGTCACCCTCCAATCTCTGATACTAATGTTAGAGATGTCACCCTCCCATCTCTGATACTTATGTTGGAGATGTCACCCTCCCATCTCTGATACTAATGTTAGAGATGTCACCCTCTCATCTCTGATACTAATGTTAGAGATGTCACCCTCCCATCTCTGATACTTATGTTAGAGATGTCACCCTCCCATCTCTGATACTAATGTTAGAGATGTCACCCTCCCATCTCTGATACTAATGTTGGAGATGTCACCCACCCATCTCTGATACTAATGTTAGAGATGTCACCCTCCCATCTCTGATACTAATGTTAGAGATGTCACCCTCCCATCTCTGATACTTATGTTAGAGATGTCACCCTTCCATCTCTGATACTAATGTAGGAGATGTCACCCTCCCATCTCTGATACTAATGTTGGAGATGTCACCCTCCCATCTCTGATACTTATGTTAGAGATGTCACCCTCCCATCTCTGATACTAATGTTAGAGATGTCACCCTCCCATCTCTGATACTAATGTTAGAGATGTGTCACCCTCCCATCTCTGATACTAATGTTAGGAGATGTCACCCACCAATCTCTGATACTAATGTTAGAGATGTCACCCTCCCTCTCTGATACTAATGTTAGAGATGTCACCCTCCTGTTGGTTAGATGTCACCCTCCCATCTCTGATACTAATGTTAGAGATGTCACCCTCCCATCTCTGATACTAATGTTAGAGATGTCACCCTCCCATCTCTGATACTAATGTTAGAGATGTCACCCTCCCATCTCTGATACTAATGTTAGAGATGTCACCCTCCCATCTCTGATACTAATGTTAGAGATGTCACCCACCAATCTCAGATACTAATGTTAGAGATGTCACCCTCCCTTCTCTGTGCTTATGTTGGAGATGTCACCCTCCCATCTCTGATACTAATGTTAGAGATGTCACCCTCCCATCTCTGATACTAATGTTAGAGATGTCACCCACTCTGATACTCACCCTCCCCTCTCTGATACTAATGTTAGAGATGTCACCCACCAATCTCTGATACTAATGTTAGAGATGTCACCCTCCCATCTCTGATACTAATGTAGGAGATGTCACCCACCAATCTCTGATACTAATGTTAGAGATGTCACCCTCCCATCTCTGATACTAATGTTAGAGATGTCACCCTCCATCTCTGAACTGTGATGTCACCCACCAGCTTTGATACTAATGTTCGAGATGTCACCCTCCACCAATCTCTGATACTAATGTTAGGAGATGTCACCCTCCCACCAATCTCTGATACTAATGTAGAGATGTCTGTCCACCCTCCCATCTCTGATACTAATGTTTTAGAGATGTCACCCTCCCATCTCTGATACTAATGTTAGGAGATGTCACCCTCCCAATCTCTGTGATACTAATGTTAGAGATGTCACCCACCAATCTCTGATACTAATGTTAGAGATGTCACCCACAATCTCTGAAACTAATGTTTCCAGAGATGTCACCCTCCCAATCTCTGATACTAATGTTAGAGAGGTCACCCTCCCTTCTCTGCTACTATGTTGGAGATGTCACCCTCCCATCTCTGATACTAATGTTAGAGATGTCACCCTCCATCTCTGATACTAATGTTAGAGATGTCACCCTCCCATCTCTGATACTAATGTTAGAGATGTCACCCTCCCATCTCTGTATACTTTATGTTAGTAGATGTCACCCTCCCATCTCTCTGATACTAATGTTAGAGATGTCCACCCTCCCATCTCTGATACTAATGTTAGAGATGTCCACCCTCCCCCTCCATCTCTGATACTTAATGTTAGAGATGTCACCCTCCCATCTCTGATACTAATGTTAGAGATGTCACCCACCAATCTCTGATACTAATGTTAGAGATGTCACCCTCCCATTCTCTGTACTAAATGTTAGGAGATGTCACCCCACCAATCTCTGATACTAATGTTAGAGATGTCACCCTCCAATCTCTGATACTAATGTTAGAGATGTCACCCCTCCCTTCTCTGTGCTTATGTGGAGATGTCACCCTCCCATCTCTGATACTAAATGTTAGAGATGTCACCCTCCCATCTCTGATACTAATGTTAGAGATGTCACCCACCCATCTCTGATACTAATGTTAGAGATGATGTCACCCTCCCATCTCTGATACTAATGTTAGGAGATGTCACACACCATCTCTGATACTAATGTTAGAGATGTCACCCTCCCATCTCTGATACTAATGTTAGAGATGTCACCCTCCCTTCTCTGTGCTTATGTTGGAGATGTCTCACCCTCCCATCTCTGATACTAATGTTTAGAGATGTCACCCTCCCATCTCTGATACTAATGTTATGTCACCCTCCCATCTCTGATACTAATGTTATAGAGATGTCACCCTCCCATCTCTGATACTAATGTTAGAGATGTCACCCACCAATCTCTGATACTAATGTTAGCGATGTCACCCTCCCATCTCTGATACTAATGTTAGAGATGTCACCCTCCCTTCTCTGATGGCTAATGTTAGATGTCACCCTCCCATCTCTTGATACTAATGTTAGAGATGTCACCCTCCACATCTATGATACTAATGTTAGATGATCTCAATCTCTGATGTCACCCTCCCCATCTCTGATACTAATGTTAGAGAGAATGTCACCCTCCAATCTCTGATACTAATGTTAGGAGATGTCACCCTCCCATCTCTCTGATACTAATGTTAGAGATGTCCACCCTCCCAATCTCTGATACTAATGTAGGAGATGTCTTCCACCAATCTCTGATACTAATGTAGGAGATGTCATCCCCACCAATCTCTGATACTAAATGTTAGAGATGTCACCCTCCCCATCTCTGATACTAATGTTTAGAGATGTCACCCTCCCAATCTCTGATACTAATGTTAGAGATGTCTCCCATCTCTGATACTAATGTTAGAGATGTCATCCCCCCATCTCTGATACTAATGTTAGAGATGTCACCCTCCCCATCTCTGATACTTAATGTTGAGATGTCACCCTCCCATCTCTTGATACTAATGTTAGAGATGTCACCCTCCCATCTCTGATACTAATGTTAGAGATGTCACCCTCCCTTCTCTGATACTTATGTTGGAGATGTCACCCTCCCATCTCTGATACTAATGTTAGAGATGTCACCCTCCATCTCTCTGATACTAATGTTAGAGATGTCACCCTCCAATCTCTGATACTAATGTTAGGAGATGTCACCCTCCAATCTCCTATACTAATGTTAGAGATGTCACCCTCCCATCTCTGCTCGATACTTTATGTTAGAGATGTCACCCTCCCATCTCTGATACTAATGTTAGAGATGTCACCCTCCCATCTCTGATACTAATGTTAGAGAGGTCACCCTCCCTTCTCTGTGCTTATGTTGGAGATGTCACCCTCCCATCTCTGATACTAATGTTAGAGATGTCACCCTCCCATCTCTGATACTAATGTTAGAGATGTCACCCTCCTCATCTCCTGATACTAATGTTAGAGATGTCACCCTCCCATCTCTGATACTAATGTTAGAGATGTCACCCTCCCCTATCTCTGTGCTTATGTTGGAGATGTCACCCTCCCATCTCTGATACTAATGTTAGAGATGTCACCCTCCCTCTCTGATACTAATGTTAGAGATGTCACCCTCCCATCTCTGATACTAATGTTAGAGATGTCACCCACCAATCTCTGATACTAATGTTAGAGATGTCACCCTCCCATCTCTGATACTAATGTTAGAGATGTCACCCACCAATCTCTGATACTAATGTTAGAGATGTCACCCTCCCATCTCTGATACTAATGTTAGAGATGTCACCCTCCCTTCTCTGTGCTTATGTTGGAGATGTCACCCTCCCATCTCTGATACTAATGTTAGAGATGTCACCCTCCCATCTCTGATACTAATGTTAGAGATGTCACCCTCCCATCTCTGATACTAATGTTAGAGATGTCACCCTCACCAATCTCTGTTACTTATGTTAGAGATGTCTTTCACCCTCCCATCTCTGATACTAATGTTAGAGATGTCACCCTCCCTCTCTGATTACTAATGTTAGAGATGTCACCCTCCCATCTCTGATACTAATGTTAGAGATGTCACCCTCCCATCTCTGATACTAATGTTAGAGATGTCACCCTCCCTACTCTGTGCTTATGTTGGAGATGTCACCCTCCCATCTCTGATACTAATGTTAGAGATGTCACCCTCTCATCTCTGATGCTAATGTTAGAGATGTCACCCTCCCATCTCTGATACTAATGTTAGAGATGTCACCATCCCATCTCTGATACTAATGTTAGAGATGTCACCCTCCCTTCTCTGATGCTTTATGTTGGAGATGTCACCCACCAATCTCTGATACTAATGTTAGAGATGTCACCCTCCCATCTCTGATACTAATGTTAGAGATGTCACCCTCCCTTCTCTGTGCTTATGTTGGAGATGTCTTCCACCAATCTCTGATACTAATGTAGGAGATGTCACCCTCCAATCTCTGATACTAATGTTAGAGATGTCACCCTCCCATCTCTGATACTAATGTTAGAGATGTCACCCACCAATCTCTGATACTAATGTTAGAGATGTCACCCTCCCATCCCTGATACTAATGTTAGAGATGTCACCCACCAATCTCTGATACTAATGTTAGAGATGTCACCCTCCCATCTCTGATACTAATGTTAGAGATGTCACCCTCCCTTCTCTGTGCTTATGTTGGAGATGTCACCCTCCCATCTCTGATACTAATGTTAGAGATGTCACCCTCCCATCATCTCTGATACTAATGTTAGAGATGTCACCCTCCCATCTCTGATACTAATGTTAGAGATGTCACCCTCCCATCTCTGATACTAATGTTGGAGATGTCACCCACCAATCTCTGATACTAATGTTAGAGATGTCACCCTCCCATCTCTGATACTTATGTTAGAGATGCCACCCTCCCTTCTCTGTGCTTATGTTAGAGATGTCACCCTCCCATCTCTGATACTAATGTTAGAGATGTCACCCACCAATCTCTGATACTAAGGTTAGAGATGTCACCCACCAATCCCTTATTCTTATCCTTTTAGAAATAAATAGACAGAGAAGGGGGGATCAGCTAGGTAATAGCTGCCCCTAGGTACCTCTAGATCTACTATCACATAGTATATATGTACCTCTATTGTACCACTAGAATAATATGTACCATTATCAGTATATGTACCACTACTATCGCACAGGTATATATGTAGCACCTCTATTAACTGGTCACCACACCAAGTATATATAGGTGTATTCTCGTTTTAGCACCCTTACTATATAGTGTACATATATATAAGATAAAGCATATGTTCACCTTTACTGTAACCACCAGTATATAAAGCAACATCAGAATGAAATATGACTAATATTTGATAGGGGACATAAATACATATATTAAAAAGATTAAACACACACATCAGTTATCAACAAAAGATAAATATAAATTTAGACGATTTTTTTTACAGAATTCCAATTGGACACACATGAATCTCTATTGTTGAACACCAAGAAAGAACAAAAGGAAATAGAGCTTCTGATTCGAGAACCTACAACATCCAACAACCAGAAACTGTCTTCTGGAGATATTGGAAATTGCTTGTAACCCGAGCTGTCGGAGATGGAAATTGCTTGTACCGAGCTGTTTCAGACTCTTGTATGGTACTGAAAGGCATCATGTTGAACTTCGCCTCCGGACATCGTTAGAAATTTTGCTCCATCAAGATTACTATGACAATGCTTCAGAGAGCTACAGGGACCAAAATCCAGGATGTGTTTTGTAGTCACGAGTAACTATAAAGATTTAATTAAGACGGCAACAAAGTATGGCAGTTATGCTGAGCTCCTTCATTTATATGCACTCTCTGCTGCAACTGGATTTGTCATGCATTCTTTCTTTCCGCCTACAGACATCAGTAATAAGTATGCAAAGGCATTTACTAGGAAAGTGACTGGAAGAGGTGCCAAACCTTTGCCATCTGGAGATTCTGTCGTCATGTGGACTCAAACTTTTGTACCGTCAAGAGCATCAAATTTCAAGCCAAACCACTTCGTGCCATTGCAGCCACTCCCTGAGGAACCCAATTCTATCCATATTCTTTCCGATGATGACTGCGATTCAACTGATGACTCACTCCAAGCGATTCTACAAGAATGTCCATTTAGGTATGATGACGAATTCGACAGGAAGAATATAGAATCCACTGCAGGAGACTCTGATGCCATGATGGCAGAAGATGGTGTGAAACCTGATGACAAGGACCTTGATAACAACGCGACACTTACATGCAACATAAAAGGACCAGCAATGGGTCATCTCCCTAACAACGCATTTCTAACATCAAAAGACATTATCACATATCTGACCCAGTCTGACGCTTCAGTTTCAAGCATTCCCTTTGGACACAAGAATATTGTCTTTTTCATATTTGACAATTCTGCCAATGTGAAACGAAGAGATGAAGGAGAGCGGAGTCAATTTTGGGATGACTGTGGTACATGGACTAGTGAGTCAGGTTCCTCTCCAAAGTCGCATTTTATCAAGAGTGGAAACAAGTTCATAAGTATCCATTGTCGGAACGGTGTATTTTGCAAAGAGCAACAGGTAAAAGGAAAGAGAACCTTTCCACCACTTGATCCGCAACCTGATCAGCAAGATGTGATTGTGCTACAAAGGGCTTATGCAACTCTGAAGGGCTGTCCAAAGTACAAGAGAAGGATCTCATGGCTCGTCGCTTTACCATCAGGGATGACAGCAAGCCGACCCAATCTTGGACTAGCAGAGTATATAGGGGAATATCCAGGAAGAAGCGTGCATGGCAATGCAAAGTCCTCGACAATCGCATATGTACGGAGCACACCAGAACTCCTCACACAGATTGAAGACATGGCTGAGCACCAAGGTCCCAGAAACACTTTTGACAGGTTAATTCACATCAATGAGAATCCATCACTACATCCAAGGTCCATCGATCAGGTGAAGAATGTCAGAAAAAAGATCAGATAAAAGATGAAAGAAACAGAGACCATTTGCCAAGGAAACTTTGCAGACAACATCATCAACATCTGCAATATAACACCAACCCACCCCTTCTTACAATTTGTGAACATTTCCAAATCAAGAGTTCCTACTATTATATGTTACGCCAAAGAGCAAATCGAAGATATCCGGAGATTTTGTGCCAAGCCATGCGGGGAAATTTGGGGTTTTGACAAGACCTTTAACCTTGGAGATGTCTTTGTTACAACAAGCGTGTTCAAAAACACAAGCGTGACATTGAGAACAACTGGTGATCATCCACTCTTTCTAGGACCTGTCTTTTTACATGGGAATTCTGACTTTGACACCTATTTGACATTTTTTTCAAAACTGTCTTCAAACTTTACAGATGAAGAGATAGCCAACATCATTATTGGAACTGATGATGAAAAAGCCATGAGAAAGGCCGTCAGCAGAACCTTCTTTACCAGCTACAACACGGTTTGCACTCGCCACCTAAAGAATAACATAAAAGACTACCTGACCAGAAAGGTTCCATCATCACCAGCCACAAAACAACGTGTCATCAACTTGATCTTTGGAGACAACGGTATAACCAGTGCTGAAGATCAAGATGTCCTCAACCACATAGTGGAATCCGCTCTAAGGCATTGGAATAATGATTTACCAGCATTTGTACCCTACTTCAAAGACAGGCTGTTACCAATTCTACTGGAAAATGTGTTTTTCCCACAACAGGTTAGGGATGTTACAAATAACTGGACAAACAACAACACAGAATCCATCAACCATGTCCTAAAGGTCAAGACAGAGTGGAAGCAGCTCAAATTGACAGAGCTCGCCTTGAGGATCTATGAGCATGTGGATGCAAAATACAAAGACCTCAAGCGGGCACTGTACAATGAGGGATCCTTCAGTTTAACTGAACCATTCATACATCACCTTGTGCAAACAGATACATGGTTCATGAAAACACAAGAAGGAAGGAAAACAGCCTTTGAACGATTCATGAGGGACAAGGGAAGGTCAACGAAGAAGAACCAGATAACCTCAAAAAGTGGTGCATTAACTGTTTCAATAAACTCTTCAAAGAGCAAAAAACTCAACCAGATCAAAAGGAGCAGAGCAGAAAAGACAGTTTCTAGGAAGAAATTAAAGAAGCAGTAAAATGACAATTTTCGATGTTAAAAGATGAACTTTGCCACATGAAATACATGTATTTCTTCAAAAACAACATATCGAATCTTAAGAAATAACAAGTTATACATTTTGTAGCTTTGAGATTAAGAGTGTACTTGATGAATTAATTTGTTTGTCTAACTTTTTCTTTTTGTCTATATTATTAAGTAAAATATATATGTATGTACCAAACAGGACCTGAGAAATACCTATAAATTCAGATTTTTTAGTTAATGTTCAATATTTTGGGTGTTTCACTTAATGAGTTAACTTGGAGTAACTTATTTTGTGATATCTTGAGCAAAAGTTAATTGGATAGGTCAATTTGGTATATGTAATAAGCAAATGAATCGTAACCTTCAGTAATCTGTATGCAGCTGACATCTGGCCTCATGTAGGGCGCCATATAATTAATATGGTAAGGAGTTTTCTGTATGTAGATTCAATGGTGACATTTGCAATTTTGTATGTTATAATAATATAAATATGTCTAAAAAAAAAAAAAAAAGGGGCTTATGAAAGCAGGTTCCACGTTCCCAAGTCCTGGGTACACTTTAGTGTAGCTAATGCTTTCCTTTCATTATGTATTCAGAGAATAATGTATAAAACTATACTCAAAAAGTGAATATACAATGTACATATTTTCATAAATTTAGTTTTCATTTAAGTCTAATGAGTGTACTCTTTTAAAATGTTTTGATGTTTGTATTTCATTACAAATGATATACCAGTACATTTCTATAATTGTACACATTATATTCTCTTTTTTGGGGGGGCATCATCATCCGAATCTTTTAAAAAATTATTTACTTTAATTTAATCTATGTGTGCTTTTAAAGGATGATTTTATTTATTAATGTAAATTTAATGTATACATGCAATGAACTTAAGTAAATATATTTTTTTCAGAATTTGTTTACTCATAATGTGATTTTTTTTTGTTTAAGCCAAATGAATGGGCCTTTATTGATTTATATCATATTTTCCTTATAAGTACAATTTACAAGTACATATATATACACATTTGTTATTAAAATATTTTTTTATTCAAAATGGAGTGCTGGTATTAGGGAATAATTTAATGTTTTATAAAATTTATCCACATTTTGTTAAATTTTTTTTGGGGATTTTTGTATATGTATGTGTCTTTTATTTTCAAATATATAACATTTTTCTTTACATTTGTTATTTTAAGAATGTATTCATTACATCGCAATTTTATTTTTATGAAGTACCATAGTTCTGTACAAGATATTAATGTTACCATGATTATTATGATAACATTTCATGTGGAGTTAAATAAAATTTGAATTGTGATATTTTATTGTCTTTCCTATATAATGATTTTATTTGAATTTTTGCTAAAACATAGTTCCAGAATATTGTTGTTTTAAATCCTCCTGATTGCATAATGAACAGACAAATTCAACTTATTAATGCAAAGATATGTTTTATGTTCTATTTCAATTAACTTTGGAAAAAACATCTACATGTATTTTGATAAATAAACTGGAGGATATAAACAACAATATTGAGGAAAAAAATGAAAATTCAAATAAGATTGATTTCTTGCTTTTATAATACCATATGCCCTACGGTATGGCAAACTCCTTCTTAAGAACATCAACTCTACAAAAAATGGGTAACAAAAATGTACTGTACTCTGACGACTAAATCATGAGGTTTTAAGTATTATTCTGGCAAAGAATCACGTAAAATCCAGTGAAACCCATATTCCTTTGTAACAAGCACTTTGCTATTTTTGTCAAAATGTATCCAGTATTTACATAGCAAAAGAAAAAAAAAATCTTATTCTGTAACATGACAGGTAATGCTCCCTGAATGATTCTTAGGCAAAATGGTACTTACTACGAGTCAACAGCTAAGGTCATATAAGGATGTCAACAGCTAAGGTCATATAAGGATGTCAACAGCTAAGGTCATACAAGGATGTCAACAGCTAAGGTCATATAAGGATGCCAACAGCTAAGGTCATATAAGGATGTCAACAGCTAAGGTCATATAAGGATGTCAGCAGCTAAGGTCATATCCTTTCGACGGCCGGCAGGATTCGAACTTGACTCAATTTTGATAGTAGGTTATTACAAATGCCATCTATGAAAGCAGTTTGCATCTAGATTACGGGTTTTGATGCCATTTTCACGATGATAAAAAACAGCACACACTACAAACAAGTAAAAAACAGTCACCGGAAGTCCCTAAAGGTCACCACGCACGGGTCATGGAAGGCAGAAACCTGCGCGTGGGACTTTTTTTTTTTTTGAAATCGGTGCTATTTTCCCCCTTCCTTTCCCCTTTCACTCTATTTTCTCTTACTTTGATATCTTTTGCGCGGATGCACACCACTTTTTTGGGGGTGTGATGTGCGTCCGCTTGATATCAGTGTAGCTGAAGGCTTTCACAGTAGCTCCAATTTGAGCCAACCTGTTTTGGCGTGGGTTTTGATCTCGTATCCGGGGGAAGAAGGTCCTGGTGGTTGAATAGGTTTTGCTCTCTTTTCTTCTTTTTTTTTACTGCTACACACTACTTTGGCTTCAGACTCCGGTTAGACGAGAGGTAATATGGGCCCTGTATTATCAATCGGCTGGTCATGCCAAGCCCTTGGTTCGTAGATCTCCAAGAAGGCGGTGGGCTTAGGGTCAATCGTGAGTTTTATTTGGAATTGTCTTGATTCTGATCGATCTTGCAGGTGTACAATCTTGCGAGCGTGCTGTCGCATAAAGCTTGATTTGAATTATGTTTGTTCGAAATATTCTTTCGAGTATACTATCTGTGTAACTCTGACACTTTGACATTGGATATCCATGTCATCATGAGTGTCCCCCTGTTGGGCTCCGAGGTGGGTGGGGGCACAGCTAGCGAATTGTAATTAAAGTGTACACGGAATGGAAAATGATATTAAGATATGTTATTCTTTTTGATCTCCTGACAAGAATGTTGAAAACCGCATCAAAATCGGCCGCTTCAGTACCGAGATACCGCCCTCCGAAGTGCTCGATTTTTACCTGTATATCAACTACTAATCGAATCGGCCGCTCATGCTGATTTGGGGAATAACCGGATGTGACGTCACGAGGACAACGGCAGTGAGGTGTTTGGTAGTGGGGTTATAGCACAAAGGTGGACATATATGTATTCCTAAAATGGGGTTACGATAATTTTACAGATATATATACAGTATACAGTTATGGTGACGATTTAATTATATATAAAATAGGAAATATTGCAACTGAAATCATGCTAAATACATAAGTAGATTAGCGGAAATTATAAGTTATTTATGTTTCTGGTATAAGCCAGGTGTACCTTGTGTAAAAACTTTTAAGTAGAGATCTTATCTCTGTTTTAACAGCTTACTAAATTATCAAACCTGGGGAATATTCAATTTTAATAATGTCATTTAAAAAGAGACGAATTCGAAAAATGATGTTCATATAATTATCCATTTGAATATGTTTCTGAATAAATAAAAATTCACTTGGCCTATGGATTTCAAGAATCATCATAACGAAAAGAAAAGGTGTTAATTGTATTTCATAGTTCAATACACGTAAATATCATAGACATAAATTTGGAGGGGGAGTAAATAAAAAAAATAAACCACTTGAGAAATTGAATTTAAAATACATAATTCATTTATAGATGTAACAAGTCTATCTTCCTTTTATAGCTACATGTACATGAACATGTATGAGAACATGTGTTATTTTTTAACAATATTCAACAGTACATTTATTGGTCATATAGATTATCATTATTAGTATTTTATCCTGCAACTGTCCCAATACTGACCGATATTACTGCCGGATAAACCTTGTGCTTTATCCGTCAATACGATTCACGTGAATTTGTTCCATGTCTGATGGAACTACTTTAAAAATGACCCTGAAACTCTGACCTGAATGTGTAACCTTATCGTAAACAAAAACGTAGTAAAATACAACTCATGTTCGAAATATTGGCAATGAGATTAATTTGTTTGTTGTTTTTAAGAAATATCTGTAACTTATATGATCAATTTAAAGAATGATGTTATATGGGGGTTTTATCAGACTGTAAATGTTTCATAGTGTGTATTAGTATATGGTGTAAGAAAACCTGGATTTCAACACATCGTAAATAAATCCACGTAGACCAATATTTCTAGATTCTTGCTTTGGGCTCTAATATACAAATTGATGTTCTCATGATTGATGAAGATGACTATTGCTGTGGGATTTGGATTTGGAATTTTCGATTAAATTTACGGAATTTTTTGTGCACTGAATATGGAAAACAGAATGGTTGGTGGGTGATGTGGCTAACCATTTTTATAGGCATCTTGGTTACTGATATAATCTCAGTAGATCTTGTAAGATGAAACCATGTTGGCAACGTGCGTCGGGCTCCTTACGCCTTCGAAATCTAATCCCCCCAACCAGCGCTAGCAGGACTTCTGCCCGGCCCGGGTTGCTAAGAGACTAGTAGGACATACCTAACTGAATACGACCGGATTTGATGGGTGAGCATGTTGCAGAAATAGAAGACGGGCGGAAATTTAGCATGGGAAACAATGATATCACGGGAACTCTTAGAGAATAAACATTAGGAAATTCGTCCTCTACAGTTCGTCAAGTATTGTTGCCTCCACCCCTACTAAACTTCTGAAAACATAAAGCACTACCGATCTCGCGAATCCACCCTACAATGTACAGAGATGTAGTAGGGTCGACTCAAACAATTTTTCCTTTCTCGTTTCTGTATAGATGGTAGATGCTTTTATCGAAGGACATCATGGACAATTAAAAATACCATGAACAAAATTCTACAAGATATTAAACTTGTCAAACGATTTTTTGCTGTAAAAGGAGAGAACAGGGTAAATCTAAAATGACATACCAGTCGGGGAAACTAGATGCTATTAGCAAATTTCCTCCTGTCCGTTCGTAGAGAAAGATGGTGAAGATTACGAGCCCTCAAGCTTGAGGGGGAATTATCTCTAGCATCGATAGAAAACTCAGCAGACAAAAATATGGCTACAAGATAATGAACGGTACTAACCAAAATGAATTTTTCTTTAACAAGAGATGCCCTAAAGGCAAAAACAAAAAAGTGTTGAAAAAAGAAGGAAAGGAAACAGGGCAAAGAAATCTCAGCCAATTACGGATGAAGAAATAAAAATGTTATATGAAAAAAAACTACTCGGGTCTGAATCTCCGGAATCACTGCTCAAACACAGTGTGGCTTAATAACTCATTACACTTTGGGTTGAGAGGGGTGTCAAGAGCACTATAACTTAAAATGGGTGCGATGTACAATTAAAAACCGCGTCTGATGGCACCGAATATTTGGAACTCAATGAGAGACAGACAAAAACACGAACAGGGGAAAACCTGTGTGATGTCCGTGAAGTTTCACCAAAAAATGTTTTGGTACAGACAAAACTCAGGAAGAATGACCCAGGTTAGAATGTTTAAACATTACGCGTCACATCGTCCCACAGGATATAACAACACGGATGATCCATTCTACATCGGGACGAGGACGATTCAATTTTAAATGATAAAAGGAAACGTGAATAATTGTTTATAAAAAAAAGTCAATAGGGCGAAAGGAAAGTCGGCACTTCTAATGTAAAACGTTGGCACAAAAATGGAATCTAGGTCCTATGGTTAATATAGTAATTAAACCTATCATGTGAGCCAAGAAAACACCATAGTTCATAAACTTACGTGTGATGTCGATGTGTCCGCCAAACGGATTTTTTGCCTGAGGTTAGTGGAGACATAAGAATGTTCAATCAATCTATTCAAGTTATTGAGCTCAATATCGGTTCACAACAAAGAATTTATTTAAAATTTGTTGGCCAACTCCACCCATGTCGCACCGACAGTCCTGAAGAAAATCCACCCAGTATAGGCATCCAGTTGTAGTGTCACAAAAAACCATCAATCAATGTCAAAGCACCACCGCAGAACTACATGTGCTCAAATCCAGTGTAATAACTCGAGCACTATGTCGATGACACAGGCAAACTCGCAGCTGAATTCTATTTTTCTATGGTGCAACACTCCATGTCAACAATTTGAACATTTACACCGGCAATAATAATCCTGTGTGAATTAACAAGATGAATTATAAATATCCATGCACTGATTGACCGATAGCGTTTTAGACACGCGTACACGTGTGTCGATGATAACTGTTACATTCCATGTGTACTTGCGATATGTAAAATGTTTTCATTGAGTTCTTATTTGATTGAATTGTACATTAAACAATTCTATGTTGAAAATGTATTGTATATGTGTCATATTTTCATACATGTTTGAGTCAAATAAATATCTTAATTAAGATAAAAACAATGGAACTATTTTGCAATGACGCAATGATATTTCCCACGGTAGTCAACATGCTCATTAGCCAGTGCAATGAATGGATATTTTCCTGCGCGGTGAAGCGAGCGTTGCTTCGGCCCGTGAAAGGTAAACAAACGGCGGCTCGGACTGTTTGATTTAAATGTTATGTAATTTTAATTGTTTGCAGGATAAACAGAATACATGGTTAGTATCTTACCATACAAGGTTATTTTTGGTGTTCGACACGGAAAGCCGAGATGACTCGGCAAAGCCTCGTCATCTCGGCTTTCCTAAGTCTCGCACCAAAATAAACCTTGTATTGTAAGATACTAACCATGTATTCTCTATATATAATGATCGATATTGACCAAAATTCACAAAGAATTGGATATCCAAAATCTAGCAACTACCAGAAATATCAAAATTATGACATTGTGCATCATATTTGCATTGTTCTTTCTCGACATGCCATTTATAAATAATTTTGTAGTCTCTGTTATAAAAATACATATACATTTAACTAGAAATATATATACGAGACAAATGTATACATTGGTCATTCTGAAATATACAATTATGTATACATCTAGTGATTTAAACACTTGTTATATGTTATGTTCGAACGGTATATTTTACTGTAAACCAAGTATTTATAAGTGTAAACAAATATGACATTATACATCAATTAAATGATGGTCCATCGCTAACTTACCTGTGATCTTACTTTTGACACCTGACGTGAGCTAATCAACGAAGCGTGACAGGTCACTAAACACCTTTCTTACGTAATCTGGTTATTAGCCCCCTCATTAGTCTCGGTTGACCACGCGTTTTAGTTACTGCAGTATACAGGTAAAGAGATAAACGCAGCACGACATTGGCTATTCGGAAGTACAGTTCTGATTTTGTTCTGTACTTGATATCTGTAACTTGGATTAGACATAGACATCTTCATTCTTTTTTTCGTCTGACTCGTGCATGATTCATTTTTTCAATTAAAGACACTAATAAATAAAATTGGGCGAAATATCAACAAGTCGTCGGATGTACTGTATTATATGAAAAATGGATCGATTTCAGATATAACGCAATTAGTAGATGCATTTACATATATGCAAAAAAATTCTGCATAGAATCATAACTTAATTCGTATGGGTAGGTTATATGAAAAAGGCAGAAACTTGTAAAGCGGGTTTGACCAGTACAACGACCCGAGTCGGGTTTTGGATAACATAGTCAAGAATCCTTTACATAATATTCATGTATATGTGGTTCAAAACACCGTAGATTTACAACGTACGTGGATTATTATACACATTATATTGTGTATAATTGTGCAGAAATCGCGCAGAAATGTTCATTTATCTACGACAGGTACATCAATATATGCATGGTATAAATCCCTATTTTCAAGCGTATTCCAAACTCATATCTGTGATTGAGGATAATATTAAATAGGTATCGGACATGTACACATGTATTTGTGTCTGTAAAGATCGATATTTACAAACAGATAGTTTATATTAGATGGCAGACGCAGAAAATCGCCACTCTATCTTATGCGAGTAGAGTAGGTCCCGTTGTCCTCGTGACGTCACAGGTTAGGGGTTCCGAATCGGGGTCAATGGCTTGGGGCTTCAGGTGTGTTCTAGAGAAAAGTCGCATTATCTCTAATACCGTATTCGCTATGAAACTCGTACTTTCTCCATTCTAAATTTTATACAATGACACATTTATCAAGCCTTATATACCAAACCATTCCGTGTACACTTTAACTTTAAAAGATGGCTTCCAAAAACAAACAAAATGAACTACAACCAAAATCTCCCCAAAAGGAATCAACCACAAATC
>NW_027187608.1:45000-71850 GCF_041381155.1 Argopecten irradians | reverse complement strand
CTAGTAATACTAATAACAAATAACTAGTTGATTTTTCGAGTCATATTTATACCTGTTAAGTCAAGCTTATCTTCCACAGGGCCCTTGCTAGTAAAAGGTATAAGGAAAGACATGCAATAATAATCACTAGAAGCTAAATGTACATGGAAATATATAATCTACTCTTAGTAAATCTTTATTTTCCGTGCAATCCTTTCCAACATTACCACTTTAAATTGAGCTATGTGGGCTCATGTATAAGTTAAATTTGATATGCTTTTGCACGGCTATAGAGTATGTATCCCCATTAGCTATGCATGTTTAACAATTGGCAAATACGATGTGATAACATTCCATTCTAGCAGTTGGTTATCCGTTATGGTATACTCACTCTTAGGAGTGTAAACACCTACGGCAACCTCTGATTGGTCAAGTTCCAAGATCGTCTTGATTCCGCTGGCTCGCAAACTTGGGCTTCGGTTTCATAGCGCGATTGGTCTTTTAAATAGCATTGTATTTTACTGTTTAACAGGTAGTTGCTTATTCAACAGTATCAAACATAGAATTATTGGGCTCTCTAGTTAGGAACTATATTTTATGGCGGGAAAAGATATCACTACACAATGTATGGTTGTAAGTCTCCCTGAATGAAGACGAGGGAAATGGTCACACCAATGGTATAAATATAGAGCTAAAGTTATGGGATAGATAAGTTCCCAACGCGGTGATTGTTGTTTATCATGTTTTTCTAAAACTCTCGTTAGTTTTGGGTTTTTTGGGGGTGGTTTGGGGGGGGGGTGGGGGGGTGTGGTGTTTATGGGGGTTTGGGGATTGTCACTTGTGGGGGTTTATTAGGGTTTTCAGGGGGTGGTGGGGTTGTTGGGTGGTGGGGGTTGGGGGGTGGGTACGCCTTTGTTCTCATGTATGTTATTGGTGGGTATTTAGCCTTGGTTGGGGTTGGGGTGAGGGGGAGTAAGGATGGGTGGGTGTGGGGTGGTGTGTGGGGTGTTCCTGTTTGTTGGAGGGGGGGTGGGTGGGTCTACAAGGGGTGGGGTCAGTTGTCATTCGGGGGTGGTACTGGGGTGTGGCCGATCCGAACAATGAAATATCTGCTAACCAATTCTGGGGGTGGGTTGGTAATATTATTTGTTTGGGTGGTGACCATTGGTTGTAATTGCAGGTAAATTCATAAATCATGGTGGTTTGTGGTGCATTGGGGGGGTTGTGGGGGTAAAACAACTGTGGGGACAACTCAGGTTTTGGTTGGGTCAAACCTATAAAACGTTTTGTTTGAATCAAACTTTGGAACATACAAGTGGTTACAGTTCTGGCGTTATATAACCGGATGTGGTGTGGTTTTGGGGGGTATTAGGTTTCTATTTTGGTTTGGGTTTGGGTGGGTTCAGGGGTTGGTGTGTGGGGGGGGGTTTTTGTGGTTTGGGTGGGTGGGGTGGGGATTGGGGTGTGGTGGGGGTGTTCAAACCTCTGGTTTGGGACAAGTGTGTTTGGGGTTATTTGAGTATGTGTGGGGGGTGTGTTTTCTAGTGTTTGGGTGGGGGGGTGGTGGGGTTGGTTATCAACCTACTAGTAACGTACCTGTACAATGTATGTTATCAACCTACTTGGGTGGTGTACCTGGTGTGGGGTATGTTATCAACCTATAGTAAACGTACCTCTAGTGGGGGTAGGGGGTTTTATGGGTAGTAACGGTGGGTGGGGTTATGTATGGGGTATCAACCTGGGGGAATGTGGTTGGTAGTGGGGTGGGGGGGTTATCAAACCTACTGGGTGGGGTGGTCTAGTAACAATGTATGTGGTTATCAACCTGGTGGTGGGTTGTGTGGGGGGGGTGGGTTTGGGGCTACTGGGGGGGTTGTTTTAGTACAATGTGTTTTGCTATGGTAACAGTTACCTCTAGGCAATGTGGTTATCAACCTACTAGGTGGGGTATTTTGTGGTTGGGGGGGGTGTTGTTATCAACCTGTGGGTAACGTACCTCTAGTACAATGTAGTGGGGTTCAACCTATTTTTGGTAACGTTTTGGTGTATATGGTTTTGGGGTGCTGGTCCAGAATCTCCATTTTACTTCATGGGTCCATGGGGGGGTGGTCGGGGGGGGGATTTGGGAAATGGTATATATTCATCATTTGTGTATCAACGGTGGTGTCATAACAGTGTTAGTAAAACAGGGGAAACTTGGGGTATTAAACTTGCAAATAGTGTTTGGTTTGGGATGGAAACTGGTTGGGGGGGGGTGGGGTTGAAACGTGTGGTGGTTATTGGTGGGGGAGGGATCTAATCTGGACATCAAACAAATCCTTTGGGTTAACGAATGGGTTCTATATTGGGTTGGGTTTGGGGTTCTTTGTATTAATACCAAATCTGATTTCTGATTGGTCGATTATTTTGGTATACCTCATTTTAGGGGTGTAGCGGGTAGAACGTGTTTTTGTCTCGAAGGTTGACCTGTGTGGAAAGCAACACAACATATGTAGAAAGGACTCCTCAGATATCACAATGACTATAGATAAAGGGAAAGCAACACAACATATGTAGAAAGGACTTCTCAGATATCACAATGACTATAGATAAAGGAAAGCAACACAACATATGTAGAAAGGACTCTCAGATATCACAATGACTATAGATAAAGGGAAAGCAACACAACATATGTAGAAAGGACTCCTCAGATATCACAATGACTATAGATAAAGGGAAAGCAACACAACATATGTAGAAAGGACTGCTCAGATATCACAATGACTATAGATAAAGGGAAAGCAACACAACATATGTAGAAAGGACTCCTCAGATATCACAATGACTATAGATAAAGGGAAAGCAACACAACATATGTAGAAAGGACTCCTCAGATATCACAATGACTATAGATAAAAGGGAAAGCAACACAACATATGTAGAAAGGACTCCTCAGATATCACAATGACTGTAGATAAAGGGAAAGCAACACAACATATGTAGAAAGGACTCCTCAGATATCACAATGACTATAGATAAAGGGAAAGCAACACAACATATGTAGAAAGGACTCCTCAGATATCACAATGACTATAGATAAAGGGAAAGCAACACAACATATGTAGAAAGGACTCCTCAGATATCACAATGACTATAGATAAAGGGAAAGCAACACAACATATGTAGAAAGGACTCCTCAGATATCACAATGACTATAGATAAAGGGAAAGCAACACAACATATGTAGAAAGGACTCCTCAGATATCACAATGACTATAGATAAAGGGAAAGCAACACAACATATGTAGAAAGGACTGCTCAGATATCACAATGACTATAGATAAAGGGAAAGCAACACAACATATGTAGAAAGGACTCCTCAGATATCACAATGACTGTAGATAAAGGGAAAGCAACACAACATATGTAGAAATGACTGCTCAGATATCACAATGACTATAGATAAAGGGAAAGCAACACAACATATGTAGAAAGGACTGCTCAGATATCACATTGACTGTAAATAAAGGAAAAAGCAACACAACATATGTAGAAAGAACTCCTCAGATATCACAATGACTGTAGATAAAGGGAAAGCAACACAACATATGTAGAAAGGACTCCTCAGATATCACAATGACTATAGATAAAGGGAAAGCAACACAACATATGTAGAAATGACTCCTCAGATATCACAATGACTGTAGATAAAGGGAAAGCAACACAACATATGTAGAAAGGACTGCTCAGATATCACAATGACTGTAGATAAAGGGAAAGCAACACAACATATGTAGAAAGGACTGCTCAGATATCACAATGACTATAGATAAAGGGAAAGCAACACAACATATGTAGAAAGGACTGCTCAGATATCACATGACTAGATAAAGGGAAAGCAACACAACATATGTAGAAAGGACGATATCACAATGACTGTAGATAAAGGGAAAGCAACACAACATATGTAGAAAGGACTCCTCAGATATCACAATGACTGTAGATAAAGGGAAAGCAAACACAACATATGTAGAAAGGACTCCTCAGATATCACAATGACTATAGATATAAAGGAAAGCAACACAACATATGTAGAAAGGACTCCTCAGATATCACAATGACTGTAGATAAAGGGAAAGCAACACAACATATGTAGAAAGGACTCCTCAGATATCACAATGACTATAGATAAAGGGAAAGCAACACAACATATGTAGAAAGGACTCTCAGATATCACAATGACTGTAGATAAAGGGAAAGCAACACAACATATGTAGAAAGGACTGCTCAGATATCACAATGACTATAGATAAAGGGAAAGCAACACAACATATGTAGAAAGGACTCCTCAGATATCACAATGACTGTAGAATAAAGGGAAAGCAACACAACATATGTAGAAAGGACTCCTCAGATATCACAATGACTGTAGATAAAGGGAAAGCAACACAACATATGTAGAAATGACTGCTCAGATATCACAATGACTATAGATAAAGGGAAAGCAACACAACATATGTAGAAAGGACTGCTCAGATATCACAATGACTGTAGATAAAGGGAAAGCAACACAACATATGTAGAAAGGACTCCTCAGATATCACAATGACTGTAGATAAAGGGAAAGCAACACAACATATGTAGAAAGGACTCCTCAGATATCACAATGACTATAGATAAAGGGAAAGCAACACAACATATGTAGAAAGGACTCCTCAGATATCACAATGACTATAATACTTATTACTGTTCCAAACACCCAACAAACTTACGGGCACAATATTTACATTGTTTTATTTTATACACTTATATTTTGTTCTCCATTCGATGAAAAGAGCTTTTCAAATATAGGATCTTACATGAGTGTTCATTTTATGAATATGAGATTTTAGGAAACGAGTCTAAAAGTTTTTTATCTTAGCAAGCCTTGGCGAGCAAAAATTAAAACTTGAGAAGAGTTTCATAAAATCTCGTATGAAATGAACACAAATTTAAGATACTTTTTTATCAAATATCTACAAATACCTACAAAGCTAAGAATTTAACGTCAAAATGTATTTTGAAAATCCAGCAGAGACCGCCATTTTGCTCCACAGTCCTCGTAATCCTGACGTCACGTCATTTTTCCCTGACGTCATTTTATTGTTTCTGTCGGACGTGACAATGAATTTTCAGCCAATGAAAATCGTTCCAGGTCATATTACACTAGTGGCATATGCAAAAAATATTACACGGGCGAAAACACTGGATATCAGGCGGATTATGTGATAAGAAGGTATATTATATAAGATTAGGGTATGAAATACGCTTTGTTTTCGTAATTATTTTCATTTTAAACTTTTGACGTCTTTGATATATGTATACCGGCTATGTGTTCTGTTAAAACGATGTTTAGTAAAGTGTAATAAGTTCTTCGCGATTGCAGTTATATCTTTATTCAGTGTTTACCTTTCATCCAAAGCATGCACACACTAAACTATCAGATATGATAACGAATATGGGTCAAGTGTTATTCGGGGGAAGATTGTGTGTACAGGTTATTGATGTAAACTTAGAAAGTAAAATTGGCATGTTGAAGTACTGCCAACTGTTTCTGCTGTCTAGTTTGACGGACAGCGATCGGAAGCTTCGACGCTGATGAGCGTCAGAATTATCAGTGAATGAGTAGAAATGAGAGAGCCGAGGAGCGTTATATGGCGGCTGACAGTTGTTATCGACTAGAATATGTCAGGTCGGGGTGTTTTCACCTCTCGGCTCATACCTCCTCATCAAGTCAGGATGCTGGTAAGGGTTTAATGGTATTTTCGTGTATGTTGTAAATTTAATAACCAATTAGCTACATCTTACTGGAACCCTAACCTTCAAATCGCTGATAGACGGAAAATACAGAAAGAAAACGAAAAAAAAAAAAAAAAATACCGAAAGGGAAGTTTGTTACATAAAGGAAATGGAATGACATACGAATGGTTCAGAAAACTAAATCATGAGGTACTTGTAGCATGCTTTTGATATTGCGTATATTCATTAATGGGACATACGTCCGATATTGAGGATAAAGGTTCAAACCTGCTAAAACACATTAGATATTCAATATAAAGTGACACTATAGTTACGTACGACTACCGGAGACATGCTCTGGTCCAGGATAAAGGTTTAGACTTGCTAATACACACTTACAAAAGATACACAATTTGCCTTTGTAATTCACCCTGGAAAACCTTGGATAAAGAAGGCCAAATCCTTAGTTTGGACACACCATTCATAATGATAAACCAAAGATGTCACGACATTTGACTAACGCAGAGCTATCGAACTAGTCATTTCTGATACAAATTAAAATGAGGTTCACTTCATAATCGTTCTAAATGCGTTTTTGGTGTCTGGATTAAATGTGGCATATTATAAAAATAATTTTTGAGTAGGCTTATTAATTGATGTTAATCCTACTGTCTTGGACTATAATGATCATGAAGCATTTGGATGAAGCACATGAATGTTGAGTGGGCAATCTACGCATAATTTTCATAAACTTGGTTAGACATTGGGTTCTAGAATTTATAATTAGAGTTCGTTAAAGTACACATAAATGTTTAAAGTAGTAAAGTTGTCTATCCGACAAAAGAGCAAAACCTGTAATTGTTTCAATTTTAAAACAAATTGTGAAAAGTGCAAGTGATTTATATTATCATCCGGAAAGAAGCAGAACGCCGCGTATTTTATATATTGGCTCCACAACTGTTTGTCTTAGTGGGCGGTCGTGTGGAGCTTTTATACCGTGGACAAACAAAGACGAGGGTTCATTGGTTAGGCTGTCGTTGACGTATTTCCATTTTTTTTAAATAGTTTTTTTCAATGTTTGTTGTTACTTTTCATTTACCTTAGTGATAAAAGTTTTCTTGAAATCATGGCTTTGCATGTAAAAACTACATATTCACCAAATAAAATCTTTCGCTGTGGCGGCTGGAAATAACCCTTCTCTTTTCGGATACCATCTGAAGATCTTTGACGTGCACGATGTGTCTCGCAATTGACCCGGATTAACGTCCCTTTCCGTGGACAGTTTGTTCATCAGTCACCAATACATGCTCGTTATATAGACGGTGTTAAAAGCCATGTTAAGGTTACCGTAACTCTGTCTGTTAAGGTAAAGATCGACAGAGAAGATACAAATCTGCAAATCTAGATCATTATGAGTTACAGGAACTGGTGTTGTTGCTTCGGTTACTGTCATATGAGGGAGACACGCTGACCTATACCGACAGCTGGCTACAGTTAACAACATCAACTAGGGCAAAGTTTGTAAACAATGCCCCTTTAATGAAAGATAACATTTGCTTTCTCTTGTACCATTCTACAAACAGCGTAGTCTGCATTTCACAAATAATATACCCGATTGCAGTATTAATATAACTAAATATTATATTTGGATGGGGATTTGTCATGGATTGTACTTTTATAATCAGACAATTCAATGATCATTTCATACATCGCAATACAGATAAATGTCATGGTACTATCGTGTAGGAAAACTTGAACTCGCCATTAAAATTAAAATAAAAACAATGAAGAAACTGAAAGAAAAACATGGTAAAAAGAACTAAAAACCAATGTTTGTAAAGACATTTTTCATCTCTTTTGCTTATGTTTTTCATCGCTCTGAAATTGTATATAAAACTGCTTTTATTTGAAAAAAGCGATTTTGTATTTTATCGTTCAACAAACTTAAATTTGTCAATCATTTAATTGTCACCGTTCTCAATTTTTTAAGTTTTCAAATCATTTAGCGCTGACAAACTTTTACATGCATTTCAGATATCGTCATGGAGTGAACAAACTGTTAAATTTTCTATTAACAACCGCGATAGTTTACGAACAGGATGGATTGACACGTTAAGTCAGAGTTAATCACATAAAACGTTCTCAAAATTTGGATTTTCATCATAACTTTATGTTATATACTTAAACACAATACGGATAGGGTTTACGTATGGTGTTTTAGATATCGCAGCTATAAAACCCTCAAGCAAACTCTGTGATATTTTAAACTATAGGAGTGTTTCAAGGTTTTTTTCTTAAGGTCTTTTACACAATATTTTATAGATAAAGTGATGCATGCTGTGATTATACGATATATAAATCCTATCCACGGATGGCAAGCATACACTGTCATAAAATGGCACAGGTCGTGCACGAGGTCTCCCCATGAGTTAAGGATATAATGTTCACTCCTCCTGTTGATTAGACGTGGAGCCCGCGTGTTGTTTGTTTAATACAACCGAGCTTTCTAAACATTGAAATAGATAGGTATATTTAAACTGATTCCTACCCCCTTCCGTCACCGCATCCTCCTCCCCAACTACAATCCTACCCACCCACTATGCAGTCTGCAACAGAATCCGCAAATCATCTCCACTTGCCGTATAAACCGTTAGATATTTATATGTTAAGAATTATACTGTAATTATATTTAAGTCTGTAATCGAAACATGACATGCACCCTCAGCATGTTTCTGCTCTAGCCCAGGGCTGGCTGTTTATCATACCTTCATTAACATATATACCACTCTCAATTCAGCAATCATGTCTAGTGAAGTGGGGAGAGGTTAAGCATATGGCGAATATACTCCTTCTTTACTTAATTGAGTTGTTATCTTTTCGTCGACAAGGGAGTACCATCTCGGCAGGGGGAGATAAGTGTATTATTATCAGTCCATCTTTATCAAAGAAAAAAGATAACCACTCAATTTAAGGCTAGATCGCTGTTGATAACTGTCTCGGGCGGTGTCCCATTTATAGGAAGATACCGAAACACACCCTTAATTCCCCAAAATGATGTCAATGCCCGAATTGAGAGTATTTTGTTTTTGTAACAGGAATTAGGTATACTGTTCTTTGAATGCAAAAGATCATAATATTCTGACATTCGTCACAGATAGTTTGTCTTCGGATCAAAAAGATACGCATAAATGGAATGAATCACCCAAAAAATGCAAGCATCGCTTTGAAAACTAGCGATAGATTATACAGCATAGATGGACATAAAACGATATTGTGGACTATCATTGAAAATGGGTGCTCTCTCACCGGATGTAGATTTAGATGAGAGATGATGTGTGTAAATATTAATACAAAGACAGTGGATGCCGAGTGTTATTACATTAGAGATTGACATGGTTTATGAGCTGAGCACATTGGTATGTAGCAAATAGAGAATCCAGATTCTGCGAGCGGAACAGGTTGTAGATTTAGATTAGTGATGTAGGTGATGTATTTATAGAGAAGGAATATGACGGATGTAGAATACGTAGCGCGAATAGTACAATGTGGAGGTGGCTGACGAATTGCTAGTCAGATATTATCAATCTTTGTAAGTGACGGAACAATGCCGACATAATGTAGACCCTTAACTAAGGTATAACTGAACAAAGTGTTGCAGTGGGTACAATGCCAAACTCGAAATGGTCAAACAGTTCTGAAAGTGAAATGAGGGTAATTTTTCTTTGGTGTTTTCGCCAACAAATCATTTCGTGGAAATAACAAGATCGATGGACACGGTCACAAGTGATTTATCTCTATTATCAAGGTGATACATTGCTGTATGACACTTTCTATTTGATCATCTAAATATCACGTCTCCTTATATATCACAGATAGATATTAAAGGAAACATAAATTGGACTGGTATAGACAGCAATCAAAGTTAATATATCAAATTACCAGGAAATTGTTGTCAGATGAAATGAAACGAAAATTGAAATATACCCACGAGGAGATAATTGAATCAATGCATTATGAGATAATTTTAAATTCTATTATTCTCTATTCACCTGATTCGTATTTCATGGTTCTAATTTACGGAATAAAAATAGAGTAACTTCAATATACTTCATCATGGGTATTGAGTTTTCTTAAATTTTATCGAAACACACCATTAATGAACGAAAAAACAATTCAGATTAATGTTTCTGAAGTATTTACTGACTTTTAAACGCCGAATCGCTCCCTGACATTCTGAGCAAGCTATGTCATGATACGACTTTGTATAAACCATTCCGTCATAAAAAGCCCATCAATATCAATCACATCACACCTGTTGATCCCGTTATCTCCCCCATCTACACCCTCGCACTTCCGACCCTCACCTTTGGCCCCTCCCTGTAGACTCCTCGACACATACCCAGCATGCACCTACACGTGGCGCACTGGTATGTTTAGTTTTCTATCTCCTGGTCGAGATGAAAAACACTTGGCCAATAAAACATTAAGCTAATAAAAACATTAAGCTAATAAAAGTACCACAAGCCGCCATTTTGGCAGCGCTGACACATTCTGTGGGTTTCGCCGAATTCAACAAATATTGTGTATAAACAAAAAGGATTGATAATTAAATCTACGGAATGACAAAACTTTCCTTTTTAGATGATGATGTCTATATAACATTTCTGGCTTATTAATGTTGCTATTGTAATTACTGTAATTTGCTCGAATATGTCAACAACATATAATTCACATATAGTAAACACTGTACCTGTAAGGGTTTAAAGAAATATCACTACCCAATGGATTTAATTCAAAAAACATAGCAGAACTTAATTTTTTATTACTTGTTTCGAAGAAACTTTACATTTCCGCTCTGCCCTATCCATTACTGTCCATATTCAAATTTGTTATAAGTTTGATAATACCATAAAGGGGAATCTGGCATAACGTTGTCACTATTCATATCGTTTTTTTATGGGATCTGTTGCACTAACAGACGGGTAATTATATCACCCGAACCCCTTTTTTTTGGGGTTTGCCTCCTGTAGAATCTTATTTGCATTTGGACACTAGTTTCACCTTTTCCATATAGTGTTTGGCGACTTTTGTCTTTTGCTTGTTTAGTTTTTTTTCTATAACCTATATGTGCATAAATTTAATCGCACCCCGATATAATAGTTTTAATTATCAATATACGCCATTTAAGAGCGATCTATGTACATCCACATACCATATTATCAGCAGATGTGTCACAAATTATGTACAGCAAATGCCCCATCAGCTTTGTTATATTTTTCTTACTCAATAATTACGCCCCATATATTGGAATATGAAGTTTAGGAAATACAATTCACAACTATCTGTAATGATAGTCTGCCTTTATGTTCTACTATATTTTGCATGGTTCCGTTGGCGAGGATAAAATGAATTAACTCATAGTTTATTGAAATAGTCCTTAATCCATCTCAGGCACATATCCAAACTTAAGTCAAATTGTATAATAGTGAAATTTTAATGCTGTGCGCGGCAAGAAAAAGGAAATAGGAAATGACAATATCTCAAGATGATAGGTAGGATTTATTCCAATGAAAAGCATTCCATAGCCGCAGATTCATGTTTGAGGAAGAACTTTGGAAGCCATCGTGCTTCCATGTACGCGGTGATAAGACAAGCAGGTTGGAGTATGGGGACGTGGATAAGGACGCGGATTGTTTATCCATGTACTTCCATCCCAGCAAGCAGAAGCCGGCCAGGTCACGCATCAGTAAACCCACACGTTGCCAGCTAACACCTCTATCTGTGTACGTTTATTCAAGCGTTAAATAGCTCCTCTTATAGTCTCGCCGGTTATAACACGATAAAATGGACCTGTTATACATATTATAAAGGATTTGGTAATTTATGAGTACATTCTTTTAAACATTAAACTAATTCGACAAACGACTCGGCAAAAATTCCCAAGCGGTGGTGAAAGCTCATATATACAATTCTTTAAACTATATTTACTAGAATGCAGGTTTTGTTTATTTGCTATGTTGTCTCAGAATTAAACATTTCAACCGATAACCGCTCACAAATCCACTCAAGACCATACGATACATAACGAAAACTCCACCATTGGAAGAAATGATTAAATAAAATCTAGAATGAAATCGCACTGTAATAAACCTACAAGATGAGGTAAGGAAACCACACATATAGTAATTTGTGCAACTTCATTACACTGTATCCTAGTGTAGCATTGAATACAGGTCCTCTCAAAGTATGAGGAAGCATTATACCATATGACTATACGTTTACATGATATACCATGTTATATATAATACATCACGGTGTGGAACTTTATTTGAGTTTTTAAGGTCCGTGTCTGCTGATATGGCTAGCCAACAAATTACTACTCTGGCGCAGTTTAACAAAAATAACCTGATCAATTGTAAGTTTGTATGTCTCACTATTGAAGTGTAAGCTGGACAACATTCAACTTATGTGTTTTACATGGGGGACAACATTCAACTTATGTGTTTTACATGGGGGACAACATTCAACTTATGTGTTTTACATAGGGGACAACATTCAACTTATGTGTTTTACATGGGGGACAACATTCAACTTATGTGTTTTACATGGGGGACAACATTCAACTTATGTGTTTTACATGGGGGACAACATTCAGCTTATGTGTTTTACATGGGGGACAACATTCAACTTATGTGTTTTACATGGGGGACAACATTCAGCTTATGTGTTTTACATGGGGGACAACATTCAACTTATGTGTTTTACATGGGGGACAACATTCAACTTATGTGTTTTACATGGGGGACAACATTCAACTTATGTGTGTTTTACATGGGGGACAACATTCAGCTTATGTGTTTTACATGGGGGACAACATTCAGCTTATGTGTATTGTACATGTTACATGAATTGTAACAGACGATTTTGTCATTATAAGCTCATAATTTTTAGTAAAATACAAATTGCTACAGGAGTTGCTCATTATCTTTTAGATTCTAAAATCCTTATGGCAACTTGTCATTTCTGAAATGGAAATCAGACGTATAATACTCCTGGATTGTGCTTTCTCACTTTCATAATGTCTTTACATTAAGTGGAATTTAATTTGGATTACAAGAATTATAGTTCTCCTTTTAAAGTGATACGCTAAAGATATTCAATTTTTGTCTAATCCTGGTCCATCTAACCCATATCCTGTTATTGAACACAAAACACGTTTGCAGCAATACATATGTACACATCTATGGCGTCACTGTAAGACGTCGGGTGTTTTTACTTGAACAACACTGCTCATCTACCGGGTTATTTAAATGTCTAATCAATATTGCTATTTGTTCAGCTAAGTCACTCGACCTACTGACATAGTTGTAACAAAGTGAAGATGGCATTAAAGGATCTGGATATAAAATGTAATATTTCCCCAGCAAAGAAATCTCTTAGGGCAAAATCAATCTCCGTTATTTATCAAAAACATTATCGCTTCTAACACCTCAGAACATGGCGACATGAATTAGGCAGGTAACATTTTTGCGATGAATAATTGAATAATTGAAGAATATAAACTTTGGCCCTTGTATTCTTTATTAAATACTATCTTTACTTTCACGTATTTTTTCTGTTTAAACTTGTGCAAGAATTAGGGATGTTTAGCACTTCCTCGTCCAAAAATTAATTTATCATCGATGACATTGGATGACAGACTAAGCCTATAGATCTCTTTGTATCACTAGTGGTGCTACCTATCATATCCAAACTTAATCCAACGCCGAAATATCAACTGAGAGTTACCCCCGCAGAGTGGGTACTTCTGTCGGTAAATGACAGGGCCAATGGGTTCACTTTCCTCAGGCGGTATTCTGGTGTTCATTCCTTTGTATGACATTTTACATTTGTTACACCGATATCAACAGCCTGTGTGAGAGCAGTCTGGAATAAACATTGCTCTTATTTCACAGAACAATAGCAGTAAGGGCAAAAAAGTCCCCTACGATATAAGTTCATTACCATGGAAATTAAAGAGTTACATAATAGTTTGCCAAAAACCGTAACGAGGATGGAAAACCTTTACAAGGAATGCTAATGACGTATGACTGTATTTTACAAGTCTGTATAGCTCGTAATAGGTCGATGGAAATGTTCAATGTTCAACATGATTTATTACTTCAAAAATCGGAGAATTAAGATCAGAGATTTTAGAAAAACTGCAAAACTTTGTGCATATCACTGAGTGTACTAATAACTGATATATACTACCGCATTTAGTCACAATCACAAATAAGAAGGTGGACGGACAGAATGAGCGATGTTTGTCCTTGTATCTGTAATCAGTGCTAATGCTTTACAGTTAAACATACCGATACGATACGATTCAATGCTGTCCTATTGCTATTTCGTCTAAATCCTTTTAGACCTATTCGGAGTTCAGATAGGATTCTTAAATCTTTCCCCTTCAAACGTGTGGATAACATTTTAGTGATACTAGAATTGATATCGTCTTTAAAACCAATTTAATTGATTACCGGTATGTCTGATACAAGTAACTTAAAAGGGAAACTAATCCTTTAGTGGCTAGTCGTAACATTCTGTTTAAGGTCACTCTGAGGTCAACTGCTGTGACCTTATCCATATAGGTGGTATTTTACGTAAAGTTCACCCAACGGCAATGACTATACATCAATGTTCTGATGGTGGACAAATTAATATTTATGAATTTATGAGAGAATGAAAAATATAAGCTCTATTAAAATAGTTCAAAATCGCAAAAATAAATTACCTCCAAAGCAAACGCCCTCTAAATTTATCTGAGAAACATTGAGAGATAATTGACTGAAAGCTAGATAGGGAATTCCGAAATTACAATTTTTTTTCGGTATGAGTTTAAAATCGCGCCTTTTCCCGTGTAAATAACGGGTTAAACAATATCACTAGTGATATAAATCACTAGTGATATAAAGACATTATCACTCAGTAATGAGTGTGAGTGAAGTGAAACTTGATGGGATGTTCATCCAAATGTCGATATAATAAACAGTTTAAGTGATTATGTGTATAATATAAAATGACAAAAAAAAACATTATAACTTTTAAAATCATACACTACATCTTCAATCATTTAGTTCTTCATCAAAGCTAAGGACCGAAACTATGTCACGAGATGTTATATTATTAGTCGATCTGGACTTTTTCTGTTTCAGCTGTGGTCGTTCTGAAATAACCTTGTGATATGTAACCGACATCAAATACTACTAATCCATCGACCGACACGGAGTTAATACAATCTTCATTACTTCTAGTATACATGTTTAAGTTAGAATCTAAGATATCTGAGAGACTGTGCTTTCGACTTATCAAATAAAACACTGTTTTCTCTAACAACACACCTAGGATAAATACTTGTCTTTCGCTGTGTTCTGCTACCAGTCGGGAACTGGGACAGTATTTGGTAATAAATAAAATGCATAGGCACTATGACGCTTTATATATGTGTGTGTGTGTGTATGTGTGCACAATATTTAACATCGTATTCTTAAGATATTTTTTTCCTTTTTGATTTTTATCACTTTTATAGGCATTTTACTTCACAGCGGCCGTTCTATTGTTGTTTTTTTTTCGAAATTTATTTTTTTAAATACAGAATGTATTTATAATTTCTATAACAGATTATCTACCTTATTATCATTGCCTTTGATAACTATTATTTCACTGGTTATAAGTCCTGTCCATGATTCATTTTAATACCTAACACCAGGCATTGTCTCTTGTTAAGTGTGGATGTTATTGTTGTATATATATCACCATTGCTGATGTGTCTAAGTATATTGTTGTATAGATATCACCGTTAGTGATGTGTATAAGTATATTGTTGTACAGATATCACCGTTACTGATGTGTCTAAGTATATTGTTGTATAGATATCACATTACTGATGTGTCTAAGTATATTGTTGTACAGATATCGCCATTACTGATGTGTCTAAGTATAATGTTGTACAGATATCACCGTTACTGATGTGTCTAAGTATATTGTTGTACAGATATCACCGTTACTAATGTGTCTAAGTATATTGTTGTACAGATATCACCGTTACTGATGTGTCTAAGTATATTGTTGTACAGATATCACCGTTACTATTGTGTCTAAGTATATTGTTGTACAGATATCACCATTACTGATGTGTCTAAGTATATTGTTGTACAGATATCGCCATTACTGATGTGTATAAGTATATTTTGTACATATATCACCATTACTGATGTGTCTAAGTATATTGTTGTACAGATATCACCGTTACTGATGTGTCTAAGTATATTGTTGTACTAATATTACCGTTACTGATGTGTCTAAGTATATTGTTGTACAGATATCACCGTTACTGATGTGTATAAGTATATTGTTGTACATATATCACCGTTACTGATGTGTCTAAGTATATTGTTGTACTAATATTACCGTTACTGATGTGTCTAAGTATATTGTTGTATATATATCACCATTACTGATGTGTCTAAGTATATTGTTGTATAGATATCACCGTTACTGATGTGTCTAAGTATATTGTTGTATAGATATCACCGTTAGTGATGTGTCTAAGTATATTGTTGTACAGATATCACCGTTAATGATGTGTCTAAGTATATTGTTGTACAGATATCACCATTACTGATGTGTCTAAGTATATTGTTGTATAGATATCACCGTTAGTGATGTGTCTAAGTATATTGTTGTACAGATATCACCGTTACTGATGTGTATAAGTATATTGTTGTACAGATATCACCGTTACTGATGTGTCTAAGTATATTGTTGTACTAATATCACCGTTACTGATGTGTCTAAGTATATTGTTGTACAGATATCACCGTTACTGATGTGTCTAAGTATATTGTTGTACAGATATCACCGTTTCTGATGTGTCTAAGTATATTGTTGTACAGATATTACCGTTACTGATGTGTCTAAGTATATTGTTGTACAGATATCACCGTTACTGATGTGTCTAAGTATATTGTTGTACTAATATTACCGTTACTGATGTGTATAAGTATATTGTTGTACTAATATCACCGTAACTGATGTGTCTAAGTATATTGTTGTACTAATATTACCGTTTCTGATGTGTCTAAGTATATTGTTGTACTTATATCACCGTTACTGATGCGTCTAAGTATATTGTTGTACAAATATCACCGTAACTGATGTGTCTAAGTATATTGTTGTACTAATATCACCGTAACTGATGTGTCTAAGTATATTGTTGTACTAATATTACCGTTACTGATGTGTGTCTAAGTATATTGTTGTACTTATATTACCGTTACTGATGTGTCTAAGTATATTATTGTATATATATCACCGTTACTGATGTGTCTAAGTATATTGTTGTACAGATATCATCGTAACTGATGTGTTCAAGTATATTGTTGTACAGATATCACCGTTAGTGATGTGTCTAAGTATATTGTTGTACAGATATCACCGTTAGTGATGTGTATAAGTATATTGTTGTACAGATATCATCGTAACTGATGTGTTCAAGTATATTGTTGTACAGATATCACCGTTAGTGATGTGTCTTAGTATATTGTTGTACAGATATCACCGTTAAGAATGTGTCTAAACATATTGTTGTACTAATATTACCGTTACTGATGTGTCTTAGTATATTGTTGTATATATATCACCGTTACTGATGTGTCTAAGTATATTGTTGTATAGATATCACCGTTAATGATGTGTCTAAGTATATTGTTGTACTAATATCACCGTTACCGATGTGTCTAAGGATATTGTTGTACTAATATCACCGTTACTGAGTGTGTCTAAGTATATTGTTGTACAGATATCACACGTTACTGATGTGTCTAAGTATATTGTTGTATAGATATCACCGTTACTGATGTGTCTAAGTATATTGTTGTACTAATATTACCGTTTCTGATGTGTCTAAGTATATTGTTGTACAGATATCAACGTAACTGAAATTTCTTATATATTGTTGTACAGATATCACCGTTACTGATATGTCTAAGTATATTGTTGTATAGATATCACCGTTACTGATGTGTATAAGTATATTGTTGTACTAATAACACCTTTACTGATGCGTCTAAGTATATTGGTGTACAAATATCATCGTAACTGATGTGTCTAAGTATATTGTTGTACTGATATTACCGTTACTGATGTGTATAAGTATATTGTTGTACAAATATCACCGTAACTGATGTGTCTAAGTATATTGTTTGTACTGATATTACCGTTACTGATGTGTCTAAGTATATTGTTGTACAGATATTACCATTACTGATGTGTATAAGTATAATGTTGTACATATATCACCGTTACTGATGTGTCTAAGTATATTGTTGTACAGATATCACCATTACTGATATGTCTTAGTATATTGTTGTACAGATATCACCGTTACTGGTATGTCTAAGTATAATGTTGTACATATATCACCGTTACTGATGTGTTTAAGTATATTGTTGTACATATATCACCAGTACTGACGTGTCTAAGTATATTGTTGTACATATATCACAATTACTGATATGTCTAAGTATATTGTTTGTACTGATATCACCGTTACTGATTTGTATAAGTATATTGTTGTTTTGATATCACCGTTACTAATGTATCTAAGTATATTGTTGTACAAATATCACCATTACTCAAGTGTCTTAGTATATTGTTGTACATATATCATCGTTACTGATGTGTATAAGTATATTGTTGTACAGATATCACCGTTACTGATATATCTAAGTTCATTTTATACAGATATCACCGTTACTGATGTGTCTAAGTTTATTGTTGTACAGATATCACCGTTAAAGATATGTCTAATATATTATTGTACAGATATCACCGTTACAGATATGTCTAATATATTATTGTACAGATATCACCGTTACAGATATGTCTAAGTATATCTTTGTTCATATATCACCATTACTGATGTGTCTAAGTATATTGTTGTATAGATATCACCGTTACTTATGTGTATAAGTATATTGTTGTACAGATATCGCCATTACTGATGTGTCTAAGTATATTGTTGTACAGATATCGCCATTACTGATGTGTCCAAGTATATTGTTGTACAGATATCGCCATTACTGATGTGTCTAAGTATATTGTTGTACAGATATCGCCATTACTGATGTGTCCAAGTATATTGTTGTACAGATATCGCCATTACTGATGTGTCCAAGTATATTGTTGTACAGATATCGCCATTACTGATGTGTCCAAGTATATTGTTGTACAGATATCACCGTTAATTATGTGTCTAAGTATATGATACATACTGATATCTGCGTATTGTTGTCGTATATAAAGTATATGATCCTTTGCATAGACCTAACAGCTACCTATACCGGAAGTCCTGATCAAACGCTGTCGGATGTTTCAATCCAACAAAAACTGAACGCCATTATACCCTACAATACTCAACAAATTTCATATGGAACAGGCACAAAACGAATGCAAAAGTGAAATATCGTGTAGGTTTACAAATTGATTTTTTAACTGTTGTCATTATCAAGAACATAAAATCACCGTTCTGCAAGCTTCAGATCAAATGTTTGGGAGAGCACTTGCCACGATACGGGGAATCCAAGCCCTTTAATATTAACAGGTGTACGGCAGATCTAACGCTTTGTAGATAGATACAAAGCGATTTGGTTCTGATGAGGTAACAAGAAGTTGGTATGTTTAGCTAAAATGATGTTTGTTGTGGATGTCTGTTTATAAAGGTTTACTATGTAACCTCAGGTGGTAGCGAGGTAATCGAGCTTGTAACTACGTTCATATGACGCTGGTTGGTAATCTCAGGGGGACAGCTTGTGCAAGTCAGCGAAGTACAATCTTAACATTGGAATTAACACAAGGTGTTTACACACGGATGAAAGAGGCAAACGTACACTTGCAAATTTGCATTGTGGATCAATGGCAGAGCGAACGGAAAAAAAAACTTATACAAAAAATGAGATGACCTTTGTTTTAAGCCCTTCGAAATTACTACGAAATTTTAATAATTATACAATTATCCTATTAGCACCAATCAATGTGTTGATGTTTACAAATAATAAAACCATTATTCCCAAGCAGGTAAGAACTAGACAAAGTTCATTACTCACCAAAAGTAAAACAAAACACCACGTAATAACTATGATGCAACGAAATTGAGAACAGTTTCAAATATATTTTAGACTTCTGGACCAGGTAACTGAATCTTTGCTTAGGATATGTTATGAGTACTAAGAGAAGCAGTTTATCCCGACAAAGGAAGCAAAAAAATATATTACTTACCAAGAGTTGGACAATACTCGCCAATGAACCGCTTTGTCAGGAATCGCACCGTAAGAGCTAAAGTAGAAATAGAAAACACGTTTATAATAATAAACATGTTTCGTTTATATAAACTATCGCTAGGGCGTAAGATTATACATATCTGTAATGTATTTTGTAAACACATAAATAGCTTGTTTTCGCGCTCATCTTCTAAGATGTATGGCACCACGTATGAATATAATCAAAATAATGATCAAGTTGTTCAAACATAATAATAATGGCCAACAACAGAGTTATTGCCTGGTTTGTTACATGTTTACATATCTATCAGAATTACAAACATACATGTATAAAACTGTTCACATGAAAGTAAATACATCATTTGTCATGATATAAAGCCGTAACATGAGGCTTTTAGAATAGGTTATGATCATTAAATATGAAATGTCCGTTCTGTACAAACTGCTGTGTTTTGTTTTTTTTTCCTTTGCAGTTTTGTTTACCATGAACATGTAAATACAACGAATATCTACACTAAGTCAGGCACTAAATAAAATCAAAACGTCAGTAAGAATTTTTTTGTAGGCGAATAGTTAATGCCACAGTATCCTGTTTACTCTTCGCTGAAGAACATATAGGTATAGTATGGATATATTGATGTAACGCTTTAGAAAACCTGTCTTATATATCAACATTATTCTTTAGTACTATTGGTTTATATAACAACGGTAAGAATTTAAAGAAAATAAAAAAAATGATCAGTGACAAAAAAAGCAGTTTCTTTACAGTCTGCTCGTAACGCTAATTTGGATATAGTGGTTTCAGAATAGATTTGGAGATATAATTATCTAAATATTTAAATTATGGGTCAATTTTTTCATAACGTGAATATTGCTGATATTTTGTTTGATTCATCCGCGTTTTGAGCTTAGTGCCATCCGATATATATTATATCATTAACTTTTTCTTGAGAATCAGTTCTACAGCGGTAAACAGATGTGGCAGTCAAATATCGAAAAGTGCATGATATCTTAAGTAACTTTTGTACTATTCATTTAGTAGCTACCATCGGTATAATGATTTTTTAAATCTATGAAACATTGTTGGGCAGTGCATTTGTCAATGTTATCAATTAAGGGCTGTATGACATTGTTATGATTATTCTGATTCCTCTCAGGTAAGTTGATCGACATTTCGCATTTTTTCCCCAATTCACATTTCTGACACCATACAAAGCTGAAGAAGAATGCCTGTGTGTTTCCAGGCCTAATTCAAAAGTGTCAGGAAGATTGTGTAAATGAATGTTTTATATAGATTGGAAATGTCTAATATCACACCGGTGTCTTGGCAGCGGGTGGACTCCGACCAGGCCTAAAGTTTCCTACAACATCATCAGCGGACGTGGTAAAGCATATGTAACAGATTTCTACTTTGTTTGTATACTGAAAGGGGGGAAGGGGTAGAAAATGCTCAAAGTGGGAATAAAAACAATTCGAGATAACCAAAATATTTCAAAATCAGTAAAAATGAATTTGCCATGCAATCTTCCACATATTTCAGGATATATGCCAGAGAGTAGTGATTCACATCATTCCTGTATCTATTAGCAATACGATTGATAAGCTGAGCCTAACATGATGGTAATTTAAAAATCAATTAACAAATCATTATTATGTATCATGGAATTTTAATATTGTGTGTTGAACTCTTCACAAGAGCTGACTAGGAGATTAAGTGTCTTATACTTTAAACGTTTCAAAGTTCCTTATCTACAAAGCTCAAAACGGTGTACTCCCTATTTCAATTATATATTTTTTTTTAATTTTAGTAACGTAGAAATATTTATCAACTGAAAAAGCATTGTTAGTAACTTCGGAACTTTACCTAACATTAAAGTCACGTTGATGTTTTATTTGAAAGTTGAGCTTTTAAAATGGTCTCATAAAATGTAACCCGTTAGCAACAAGACAGACTTTGATAAACATTCACCAGAAGAGTTTTTAGCAATAGTTTCCCAAACACAACAATGCCCCTGTTAGAACATACTTGACATCTCATCCTATAACATTTTCTCAAATTAGGCCTTCGTGCTAGAAAGCTTATTCGAGCCTAGATTACCTCATACAATTCGCCCTTTCCAGTTCATCATCATCTGTAATGTTTACAAACAGGCTTAATGTAGATACTATAAGAAGACCAAATACAGAACTTTAAACAAATAAAATATTAAAATCAGTAAAGGTGAAGACGAAAGATATATACCAACCAGTCCATTGTTTGATAAAAGAAAGAAATTACTGATCTCTGATACACCGCCTGCCAAAGGTAAAACTTGTAACGATAGGTAGCTAGTGCGAATAATTGGGAAATGTGCAGTGTAAATATATCGATAGCACTGATTAATGAATAATTAGCTGTACTGAAGAATAGCTATAGTTAATATAGTACCCCATATAAAAGTGTTCGTCAGGCTTTGAAATAATGTCTCCCCAAAGTTTTACCCAAACTGCGAAGCAGTTTAGATCCAGAGTCCTAGAAATTATAGCAACTAGCAACATTATATAATGGTTTTATTTTTCTTAATCATATTTGCTCAGGAAAAGTGAATATTATAGGTTTTTTCGAATATGTCATCGAAAATTGCTCATACAAATTACTTGATAATAAAAGCAAAGACAAAAATATACTGGCGGTCATAAATAGAAATTTGTGATTTTATGGAATCGATCGTAAAGGGGTTGATTAGCGTATGAATTGTTGAAATAATATAATTATATATAGAACTAATTGTTTTGAACCAAACAAGAACTTTAATTTGTATTTTTACATATTGTGCATTTACTCAATTCAACTTGTAAAATACTAGTCTTTCACAATAAATTTAAACAAAATTTTAAGAAAATTTAATCAAATGGAAAATTGCATAATGATAATAAATATCTTACCTGTCTACATCCGAGACACCAAAGGACACAGCCCAAGACAGAATCAACCTTTTAAACAAAAAAACAATTGTCCTAATGCTAGTCAACTATCTACCGTGTTCTGCTAACAGATCAAACCGTGACATCCAATTACATACTACTTGTGATCCTTCTGTTCACATAGAATCGTTATGAGAGCATCACTTGAGATCAACACGTAAAACACCTCACTTGTAGTCAGTAAACTAACAAAGTCTTAATCAGGTTAACAACTAACTTTAATAATATGGAAGGGACAACACAATAACTACACTAATAGACATGCAATTCTTACATACAGCTAATCACACGTTTACCACAGATTCAGTAATGACAACATAAACATTCTACTGAAGATAGAGTTTTTTTATAGTTACATGTTAATTTCCATCACATTATTTTTATCCTTCCCACGAATTATCACATAACAGATATATCACAGTTTCCAAAAAACATATTTTAACACCAAAATCCAGTCGAATCAACAGGTGAATAAAAGTTTCTATGCATCGGTTTTGGAATTCTTTGTCCATGTATGTTTTGGAATTACAAGTATTGCTGACTTTGTACTATTCCAGTAAAGTGCTGGTCGATGGAAGCTGAGTTTAACAGTGTGTACGGGAGCTGTAAGGTCGGCAGTCTGTCATCATCTGCTAGCATTGCTCAAGTGTGAAGCGTGTTATATATAACGGGAGGAAGGCCGTATCTCAGAACAAACTTATCTATCTGTAGTGGAGATAGGACCCTAACACCCGTCATATGTCCTAGGTAAGGACTCGACACCCTCCTCAGTGTCAAACACAGATTAAAGGATTTGTACCCCGGTGATATTAATCCTCCGTTATGAAAAGAAAAATAAATTACAGTTTAGAATTATCAAATTTTTCTCATATAAGTGGTCCAGTGATATACATTTGCCATGTTTAAGTGTTTTCCAAAGGTATTAAAAACCTAACTTGAATGAAGTAGATGACTGTTTACACAGATATAAATTTGTAGTTCGACATTTGCGCGTTGCTATAGCACACACATGTCTGATGTACGGACTAATTCACCGGCCAACAGAGAACTTGCGCACACGGAAGTATCTTGATAAGACCTTATCTCGCTATTAGCTTGCTTCTGTATAAACCGATGTCTGAGTAGAAGTTCTGGTTATAGATGACTATCGTACCACAAGGTCAAATTATCGAACTAATTGCGCCGTCATTGACGTTAGAGAATGCATGTTCCTTGGGATGTTTTCACCAGTGATCGTCAGTGTGCTCTCCTTCCTGGTCCCGTCGAGTGGTGTACGTAATAACGATAACATTTTACTTTTTGTCCATTCCAACGATATATACCAAGGGAATGGCAAATCACGCAGAGAATTCGACGTCAATTTGATACTCATATTTTCTTCATCATTCATCCCGGAAGGGATTGTCATATATCAAAAAGGATACTTGGTTCTTCTTCGTTTTTATTCAAGGGTTCAGCGAACTCCGTGAAAGATGTATAAAATGTACTTTCTTCCACCTGGAAGGGCCAGTCATGGATATTCATAGATGTACTCTATCTGGGTCACTGTCATAAGGTTTCTGGGTCCAATGGGGATATGATAGGTTTTCTATGAAGATACGAGGAACCTTTTGGGAGAGCTTTGTACTACCTGATATATTCTCTTATTCACTTTTAACAGGTACATGTAGCTCCTATAGACACGTTTGTTGTTTGTTTGTTGTAATGTCTGTTGTGCCAAAGGATATATACTCTGATGAATCGAACACCTGATTGTACTGTTTAAAGTATAGTGTAACGTTTATGTTTTTTATAATTATATTCTAATCGACAACACTTTCATTTAGTTTGAAGACGAACTCGTGCGACAATCAATTACATATTACTTAAGTTAGTTCGTATAGGTTCTGGATTTGTCTTCATTAAACCATCGTCATAAAAACTCAAGTTTTGGCTCAATATATTGTCAAGTTTTGGCTATTAACTGAAATGTGCAAATTTTGCTTACTCAGTTTGGAACAATGTTGTTTATTTACTAAAAGGGTTTTTTAAATTGTTTGTGTTAATTTTTTTAGGGGCTAAAATTTCGTGTAAACAAACGTATTTTTTTTGGGGGGAAATGGTACATTTTGCCAAAATTTTTCCGGCATGGAGACCTTCGGGGGGGGGGGGGGTGTAAAAAAAAAGGTAAAGTTTACGGTTCAGAAAGAATGAAAAGGGGGAATAAATGATGTGGGTTTTTAATCATATTTTTTGAGCGAGGGGGGGGTAGTCAATTTATTATTGCATTTTTAAAATGTTTAATTTATAATTTGTTTTTTGGGTTGATTTTTTTTAGTTTAAAAATAAGCAAAATTTTATGTAAACTTTTTTTTTTGGGGGGGTATTTTTTATTTTTTAGTTTAATAATTTTTTTTTTTTGGGTTTTTTTTTTTGTTCAATAATTTGGAAAAGAAAAAGGGGGTTAAAAAAAAAAAAAAAAATATTTTTGTAACATTGTTTTTGTGAGAAATTTTTTTTTAGGGATTGTAAAAAATGTTAATTAGGGTATGTTTTTAAAATTTTTTTTCAGGGTTTTTTTCACTAAATACCTGTTTTTTTTTTTTTTTTCTGGGGAAAATTGAAGTTTTTTTATTTTCCATTTATTTTTTTATTTTTTAAAAAGACAAATGGGGGGGTGGACAAAATTAAATTTTTTCGGGGGTAAAACATTTTTTTTTTTTTTTTTTTTTTTTATAGTTTTAATTTGAATATATGCAGTTTTTTGTGGTTTTTTAATTGGGGGGTGTTTTTTTTTTTTTTTTTTTTTTTTAGGTATTAGTTTTTTTTTTTTATATGGTAATTTTAACAAAAAAAATGTAAAATTTTTTGTATGGGTTTGAATTTTTTTAAACAGGGGGTTTTTTTTTTTGTAAAAATTGTTGAAATTAAATGTATATATTTATACACACAGTTAATTATTTTTTTTTTTTTTTATTTTTATTTTAAATTGTGAATTTTTTTTTAAAAAAACAAAAAAAAAAAATTTGGGATTATTTTTATTTATTTGGGTTTATATCTGTAAAAAGGGGGGGGGGGGGGTTTTTTTTTTTTGTATTTTTATTTTTGGGGTGAAAATTTTTGGGGGTTTTTTTTTTTTTCTTTGGTTAATATGATTTTGGGGTTTTAGGGTTTTTGGGGGGGGGGTTAAAATACTTTTATAATTTTTTACTTTGGTAATTGGTTGGGATTTTAATAATTTTTGAAATATTTTTTATTTAGCCTTTTTTTTTTTTTTTTTCGAAAATTGAACAACATGGTTTTTATTTTGGAAGTAGGTTTTTAATTTTTTTAATGGGTATTTTTTAAAATTGGATGAATGTTTTGATTGAGGGGTACAATTTTGTATTGGGGGGGAGGAGTTCCGATTGTTGGGGACAAGTTTTTTAAAGTTTTGGGTAAAATGGGGGGGGGGTTAAAATTTTAAATTAATATGGAAACTTTTTTTTTTTGATATTTTTTTTTTTATTAAAATTTTTAAAAAAATGGGTAAATTGTTTTTGTTAAATGGGTTTAAAATTTTTTTTTTTAAAGTATATACAATGGGGGTAAAATTGGGGGGGGGTTGGTAAAATTTTTTTTTGGGGGGTAAAATTTTTTTTTTCTTTTTTGGGGGTTTTATTTTTTCAATTTGGGGGGGGGGGGGGGGTTTTGAAGATTTTTTTTTTTTTACATAAATTGGAAAGGATTAAGTTTTAAATTTTTTTTTTTTATTTAATTTGGGGGTTTTTTAATATTTTGGGGTTTTTTAAAATGTTTATTTTTTTTTTTGTTAAAAATTTTGTTTTTTTTTTAGGTTTTTTTGTATAAGCTT
>NW_027187608.1:37500-40000 GCF_041381155.1 Argopecten irradians | reverse complement strand
GGGGGGGGGGGGGGGGGGGGGGGGGGGGGGGGGGGGGGGGGGGGGGGGGGGGGGGGGGGGGGGGGGGGGGGGGGGGGGGGGGGGGGGGGGGGGGGGGGGGGGGGGGGGGGGGGGGGGGGGGGGGGGGGGGGGGGGGGGGGGGGGGGGGGGGGGGGGGGGGGGGGGGGGGGGGGGGGGGGGGGGGGGGGGGGGGGGGGGGGGGGGGGGGGGGGGGGGGGGGGGGGGGGGGGGGGGGGGGGGGGGGGGGGGGGGGGGGGGGGGGGGGGGGGGGGGGGGGGGGGGGGGGGGGGGGGGGGGGGGGGGGGGGGGGGGGGGGGGGGGGGGGGGGGGGGGGGGGGGGGGGGGGGGGGGGGGGGGGGGGGGGGGGGGGGGGGGGGGGGGGGGGGGGGGGGGGGGGGGGGGGGGGGGGGGGGGGGGGGGGGGGGGGGGGGGGGGGGGGGGGGGGGGGGGGGGGGGGGGGGGGGGGGGGGGGGGGGTGGGGGGGGGGGGGGGGGGGGGGGGGGGGGGGGGGGGGGGGGGGGGGGGGGGGGGGGGGGGGGGGGGGGGGGGGGGGGGGGGGGGGGGGGGGGGGGGGGGGGGGGGGGGGGGGGGGGGGGGGGGGGGGGGTGGGGGGGGGGGGGGGGGGGGGGGGGGGGGGGGGGGGGGGGGGGGGGGGGGGGGGGGGGGGGGGGGGGGGGGGGGGGGGGGGGGGGGGGGGGGGGGGGGGGGGGGGGGGGGGGGGGGGGGGGGGGGGGGGGGGGGGGGGGGGGGGGGGGGGGGGGGGGGGGGGGGGGGGGGGGGGGGGGGGGGGGGGGGGGGGGGGGGGGGGGGGGGGGGGGGGGGGGGGGGGGGGGGGGGGGGGGGGGGGGGGGGGGGGGGGGGGGGGGGGGGGGGGGGGGGGGGGGGGGGGGGGGGGGGGGGGGGGGGGGGGGGGGGGGGGGGGGGGGTGGGGGGGGGGGGGGGGGGGGGGGGGGGGGGGGTGGGGGGGGGGGGGGGGGGGGGGGGGGGGGGGGGGGGGGGGGGGGGGGGGGGGGGGGGGGGGGGGGGGGGGGGGGGGGGGGGGGGGGGGGGGGGGGGGGGGGGGGGGGGGGGGGGGGGGGGGGGGGGGGGGGGGGGGGGGGGGGGGGGGGGGGGGGGGGGGGGGGGGGGGGGGGGGGGGGGGGGGGGGGGGGGGGGGGGGGGGGGGGGGGGGGGGGGGGGGGGGGGGGGGGGGGGGGGGGGGGGGGGGGGGGGGGGGGGGGGGGGGGGGGGGGGGGGGGGGGGGGGGGGGGGGGGGGGGGGGGGGGGGGGGGGGGGGGGGGGGGGGGGGGGGGGGGGGGGGGGGGGGGGGGGGGGGGGGGGGGGGGGGGGGGGGGGGGGGGGGGGGGGGGGGGGGGGGGGGGGGGGGGGGGGTGGGGGGGGGGGGGGGGGGGGGGGGGGGGGGGGGGGGGGGGGGGGGGGGGGGGGGGGGGGGGGGGGGGGGGGGGGGGGGGGGGGGGGGGGGGGGGGGGGGGGGGGGGGGGGGGGGGGGGGGGGGGGGGGGGGGGGGGGGGGGGGGGGGGGGGGGGGGGGGGGGGGGGGGGGGGGGGGGGGGGGGGGGGGGGGGGGGGGGGGGGGGGGGGGGGGGGGGGGGGGGGGGGGGGGGGGGGGGGGGGGGGGGGGGGGGGGGGGGGGGGGGGGGGGGGGGGGGGGGGGGGGGGGGGGGGGGGGGGGGGGGGGGGGGGGGGGGGGGGGGGGGGGGGGGGGGGGGGGGGGGGGGGGGGGGGGGGGGGGGGGGGGGGGGGGGGGGGGGGGGGGGGGGGGGGGTGGGGGGGGGGGGGGGGGGGGGGGTTGGGGGGGGGGGGGGGGGGGGGGGGGGGGGGGGGGGGGGGGGGGGGGGGGGGGGGGGGGGGGGGGGGGGGGGGGGGGGGGGGGGGGGGGGGGGGGGGGGGGGGGGGGGGGGGGGGGGGGGGGGGGGGGGGGGGGGGGGGGGGGGGGGGGGGGGGGGGGGGGGGGGGGGGGGGGGGGGGGGGGGGGGGGGGGGGGGGGGGGGGGGGGGGGGGGGGGGGGGGGGGGGGGGGGGGGGGGGGGGGGGGGGGGGGGGGGGGGGGGGGGGGGGGGGGGGGGGGGGGGGGGGGGGGGGGGGGGGGGGGGGGGGGGGGGGGGGGGGGGGGGGGGGGGGGGGGGGGGGGGGGGGGGGGGGGGGGGGGGGGGGGGGGGGGGGGGGGGGGGGGGGGGGGGGGGGGGGGGGGGGGGGGGGGGGGGGGGGGGGGGGGGGGGGGGGGGGGGGGGGGGGGGGGGGGGGGGGGGGGGGGGGGGGGGGGGGGGGGGGGGGGGGGGGGGGGGGGGGGGGGGGGGGGGGGGGGGGGGGGGGGGGGGGGGGGGGGGGGGGGGGGGGGGGGGGGGGGGGGGGGGGGGGGGGGGGGGGGGGGGGGGGGGGGGGGGGGGGGGGGGGGGGGGGGGGGGGGGGGGGGGGGGGGGGGGGGGGGGGGGGGGGGGGGGGGGGGGGGGGGGGGGGGGGGGGGGGGGGGGGGGGGGGGGGGGGGGGGGGGGGGGGGGGGGG
>NW_027187608.1:27500-30000 GCF_041381155.1 Argopecten irradians | reverse complement strand
GGGGGGGGGGGGGGGGGGGGGGGGGGGGGGGGGGGGGGGGGGGGGGGGGGGGGGGGGGGGGGGGGGGGGGGGGGGGGGGGGGGGGGGGGGGGGGGGGGGGGGGGGGGGGGGGGGGGGGGGGGGGGGGGGGGGGGGGGGGGGGGGGGGGGGGGGGGGGGGGGGGGGGGGGGGGGGGGGGGGGGGGGGGGGGGGGGGGGGGGGGGGGGGGGGGGGGGGGGGGGGGGGGGGGGGGGGGGGGGGGGGGGGGGGGGGGGGGGGGGGGGGGGGGGGGGGGGGGGGGGGGGGGGGGGGGGGGGGGGGGGGGGGGGGGGGGGGGGGGGGGGGGGGGGGGGGGGGGGGGGGGGGGGGGGGGGGGGGGGGGGGGGGGGGGGGGGGGGGGGGGGGGGGGTGGGGGGGGGGTGGGTGGGGGGGGATTTTTGGGGGGGGGGGGGGGGGGGGGGGGGGGGTTTGGGGGGGGGGGGGGGGGGGGGGGGGGGGGGGGGGGGTTGGGGGGGGGGGGGGGGGGGGGGGGGGGGGGGGGGGGGGGGGGGGGGGGGGGGGGGGGGGGGGGGGGGGGGGGGGGGGGGGGGGGGGGGGGGGGGGGGGGGGGGGGGGGGGGGGGGGGGGGGGGGGGGGGGGGGGGGGGGGGGGGGGGGGGGGGGGGGGGGGGGGGGGGGGGGGGGGGGGGGGGGGGGGGGGGGGGGGGGGGGGGGGGGGGGGGGGGGGGGGGGGGGGGGGGGGGGGGGGGGGGGGGGGGGGGGGGGGGGGGGGGGGGGGGGGGGGGGGGGGGGGGGGGGGGGGGGGGGGGGGGGGGGGGGGGGGGGGGGGGGGGGGGGGGGGGGGGGGGGGGGGGGGGGGGGGGGGGGGGGGGGGGGGGGGGGGGGGGGGGGGGGGGGGGGGGTTTTGGGGGGGGGGGGGGGGGGGGGGGGGGGGGGGGGGGGGGGGGGGGGGGGGGGGGGGGGGGGGGGGGGGGGGGGGGGGGGGGGGGGGGGGGGGGGGGGGGGGGGTGGGTTGGGGGGGGGGGGGGGGGGGGGGGGGGGGGGGGGGGGGGGGGGGGGGGGGGGGGGGGGGGGGGGGGGGGGGGGGGGGGGGGGGGGGGGGGGGGGGGGGGGGGGGGGGGGGGGGGGGGGGGGGGGGGGGGGGGGGGGGGGGGGGGGGGGGGGGGGGGGGGGGGGGGGGGGGGGGGGGGGGGGGGGGGGGGGGGGGGGGGGGGGGGGGGGGGGGGGGGGGGGGGGGGGGGGGGGGGGGGGGGGGGGGGGGGGGGGGGGGGGGGGTGGGGGGGGGGGGGGGGGGGGGGGGGGGGGGGGGGGGGGGGGGGGGGGGGGGGGGGGGGGGGGGGGGGGGGGGGGGGGGGGGGGGGGGGGGGGGGGGGGGGGGGGGGGGGGGGGGGGGGGGGGGGGGGGGGGGGGGGGGGGGGGGGGGGGGGGGGGGGGGGGGGGGGGGGGGGGGGGGGGGGGGGGGGTTTGGGGGGGGGGGGGGGGGGGGGGGGGGGGGGGGGGGGGGGGGGGTTTGGGGGGGGGGGGGGGGGGGGGGGGGGGGGGGGGGGGGGGGGGGGGGGGGGGGGGGGGGGGGGGGGGGGGGGGGGGGGGGGGGGGGGGGGGGGGGGGGGGGGGGGGGGGGGGGGGGGGGGGGGGGGGGGGGGGGGGGGGGGGGGGGGGGGGGGGGGGGGGGGGGGGGGGGGGGGGGGGGGGGGGGGGGGGGGGGGGGGGGGGGGGGGGGGGGGGGGGGGGGGGGGGGGGGGGGGGGGGGGGGGGGGGGGGGGGGGGGGGGGGGGGGGGGGGGGGGGGGGGGGGGGGGGGGGGGGGGGGGGGGGGGGGGGGGGGGGGGGGGGGGGGGGGGGGGGGGGGGGGGGGGGGGGGGGGGGGGGGGGGGGGGGGGGGGGGGGGGGGGGGGGGGGGGGGGGGGGGGGGGGGGGGGGGGGGGGGGGGGGGGGGGGGGGGGGGGGGGGTTTGGGGGGGGTTTTTTTGTGGGTTTTTGGGGGGGGGGGGGGGGGGGGGGGGGGGGGGGGGGGGGGGGGGGGGGGGGGGGGGGGGGGGGGGGGGGGGGGGGGGGGGGGGGGGGGGGGGGGGGGGGGGGGGGGGGGGGGGGGGGGGGGGGGGGGGGGGGGGGGGGGGGGGGGGGGGGGGGGGGGGGGGGGGGGGGGGGGGGGGGGGGGGGGGGGGGGGGGGGGGGGGGGGGGGGGGGGGGGGGGGGGGGGGGGGGGGGGGGGGGGGGGGGGGGGGGGGGGGGGGGGGGGGGGGGGGGGGGGGGGGGGGGGGGGGGGGGGGGGGGGGGGGGGGGGGGGGGGGGGGGGGGGGGGGGGGGGGGGGGGGGGGGGGGGGGGGGGGGGGGGGGGGGGGGGGGGGGGGGGGGGGGGGGGGGGGGGGGGGGGGGGGGGGGGGGGGGGGGGGGGGGGGGGGGGGGGGGGGGGGGGGGGGGGGGGGGGGGGGGGGGGGGGGGGGGGGGGGGTGGGGGGGGGGGGGGGGGGGGGGGGGGGGGGGGGGGGGGGGGGGGGGGGGGGGGGGGGGGGGGGGGGGGGGGG
>NW_027187608.1:7500-17500 GCF_041381155.1 Argopecten irradians | reverse complement strand
TTTTTTTTTTTTTTTTTTTTTTTTTTTTTTTTTTTTTTTTTTTTTTTTTTTTTTTTTTTTTTTTTTTTTTTTTTTTTTTTTTTTTTTTTTTTTTTTTTTTTTTTTTTTTTTTTTTTTTTTTTTTTTTTTTTTTTTTTTTTTTTTTTTTTTTTTTTTTTTTTTTTTTTTTTTTTTTTTTTTTTTTTTTTTTTTTTTTTTTTTTTTTTTTTTTTTTTTTTTTTTTTTTTTTTTTTTTTTTTTTTTTTTTTTTTTTTTTTTTTTTTTTTTTTTTTTTTTTTTTTTTTTTTTTTTTTTTTTTTTTTTTTTTTTTTTTTTTTTTTTTTTTTTTTTTTTTTTTTTTTTTTTTTTTTTTTTTTTTTTTTTTTTTTTTTTTTTTTTTTTTTTTTTTTTTTTTTTTTTTTTTTTTTTTTTTTTTTTTTTTTTTTTTTTTTTTTTTTTTTTTTTTTTTTTTTTTTTTTTTTTTTTTTTTTTTTTTTTTTTTTTTTTTTTTTTTTTTTTTTTTTTTTTTTTTTTTTTTTTTTTTTTTTTTTTTTTTTTTTTTTTTTTTTTTTTTTTTTTTTTTTTTTTTTTTTTTTTTTTTTTTTTTTTTTTTTTTTTTTTTTTTTTTTTTTTTTTTTTTTTTTTTTTTTTTTTTTTTTTTTTTTTTTTTTTTTTTTTTTTTTTTTTTTTTTTTTTTTTTTTTTTTTTTTTTTTTTTTTTTTTTTTTTTTTTTTTTTTTTTTTTTTTTTTTTTTTTTTTTTTTTTTTTTTTTTTTTTTTTTTTTTTTTTTTTTTTTTTTTTTTTTTTTTTTTTTTTTTTTTTTTTTTTTTTTTTTTTTTTTTTTTTTTTTTTTTTTTTTTTTTTTTTTTTTTTTTTTTTTTTTTTTTTTTTTTTTTTTTTTTTTTTTTTTTTTTTTTTTTTTTTTTTTTTTTTTTTTTTTTTTTTTTTTTTTTTTTTTTTTTTTTTTTTTTTTTTTTTTTTTTTTTTTTTTTTTTTTTTTTTTTTTTTTTTTTTTTTTTTTTTTTTTTTTTTTTTTTTTTTTTTTTTTTTTTTTTTTTTTTTTTTTTTTTTTTTTTTTTTTTTTTTTTTTTTTTTTTTTTTTTTTTTTTTTTTTTTTTTTTTTTTTTTTTTTTTTTTTTTTTTTTTTTTTTTTTTTTTTTTTTTTTTTTTTTTTTTTTTTTTTTTTTTTTTTTTTTTTTTTTTTTTTTTTTTTTTTTTTTTTTTTTTTTTTTTTTTTTTTTTTTTTTTTTTTTTTTTTTTTTTTTTTTTTTTTTTTTTTTTTTTTTTTTTTTTTTTTTTTTTTTTTTTTTTTTTTTTTTTTTTTTTTTTTTTTTTTTTTTTTTTTTTTTTTTTTTTTTTTTTTTTTTTTTTTTTTTTTTTTTTTTTTTTTTTTTTTTTTTTTTTTTTTTTTTTTTTTTTTTTTTTTTTTTTTTTTTTTTTTTTTTTTTTTTTTTTTTTTTTTTTTTTTTTTTTTTTTTTTTTTTTTTTTTTTTTTTTTTTTTTTTTTTTTTTTTTTTTTTTTTTTTTTTTTTTTTTTTTTTTTTTTTTTTTTTTTTTTTTTTTTTTTTTTTTTTTTTTTTTTTTTTTTTTTTTTTTTTTTTTTTTTTTTTTTTTTTTTTTTTTTTTTTTTTTTTTTTTTTTTTTTTTTTTTTTTTTTTTTTTTTTTTTTTTTTTTTTTTTTTTTTTTTTTTTTTTTTTTTTTTTTTTTTTTTTTTTTTTTTTTTTTTTTTTTTTTTTTTTTTTTTTTTTTTTTTTTTTTTTTTTTTTTTTTTTTTTTTTTTTTTTTTTTTTTTTTTTTTTTTTTTTTTTTTTTTTTTTTTTTTTTTTTTTTTTTTTTTTTTTTTTTTTTTTTTTTTTTTTTTTTTTTTTTTTTTTTTTTTTTTTTTTTTTTTTTTTTTTTTTTTTTTTTTTTTTTTTTTTTTTTTTTTTTTTTTTTTTTTTTTTTTTTTTTTTTTTTTTTTTTTTTTTTTTTTTTTTTTTTTTTTTTTTTTTTTTTTTTTTTTTTTTTTTTTTTTTTTTTTTTTTTTTTTTTTTTTTTTTTTTTTTTTTTTTTTTTTTTTTTTTTTTTTTTTTTTTTTTTTTTTTTTTTTTTTTTTTTTTTTTTTTTTTTTTTTTTTTTTTTTTTTTTTTTTTTTTTTTTTTTTTTTTTTTTTTTTTTTTTTTTTTTTTTTTTTTTTTTTTTTTTTTTTTTTTTTTTTTTTTTTTTTTTTTTTTTTTTTTTTTTTTTTTTTTTTTTTTTTTTTTTTTTTTTTTTTTTTTTTTTTTTTTTTTTTTTTTTTTTTTTTTTTTTTTTTTTTTTTTTTTTTTTTTTTTTTTTTTTTTTTTTTTTTTTTTTTTTTTTTTTTTTTTTTTTTTTTTTTTTTTTTTTTTTTTTTTTTTTTTTTTTTTTTTTTTTTTTTTTTTTTTTTTTTTTTTTTTTTTTTTTTTTTTTTTTTTTTTTTTTTTTTTTTTTTTTTTTTTTTTTTTTTTTTTTTTTTTTTTTTTTTTTTTTTTTTTTTTTTTTTTTTTTTTTTTTTTTTTTTTTTTTTTTTTTTTTTTTTTTTTTTTTTTTTTTTTTTTTTTTTTTTTTTTTTTTTTTTTTTTTTTTTTTTTTTTTTTTTTTTTTTTTTTTTTTTTTTTTTTTTTTTTTTTTTTTTTTTTTTTTTTTTTTTTTTTTTTTTTTTTTTTTTTTTTTTTTTTTTTTTTTTTTTTTTTTTTTTTTTTTTTTTTTTTTTTTTTTTTTTTTTTTTTTTTTTTTTTTTTTTTTTTTTTTTTTTTTTTTTTTTTTTTTTTTTTTTTTTTTTTTTTTTTTTTTTTTTTTTTTTTTTTTTTTTTTTTTTTTTTTTTTTTTTTTTTTTTTTTTTTTTTTTTTTTTTTTTTTTTTTTTTTTTTTTTTTTTTTTTTTTTTTTTTTTTTTTTTTTTTTTTTTTTTTTTTTTTTTTTTTTTTTTTTTTTTTTTTTTTTTTTTTTTTTTTTTTTTTTTTTTTTTTTTTTTTTTTTTTTTTTTTTTTTTTTTTTTTTTTTTTTTTTTTTTTTTTTTTTTTTTTTTTTTTTTTTTTTTTTTTTTTTTTTTTTTTTTTTTTTTTTTTTTTTTTTTTTTTTTTTTTTTTTTTTTTTTTTTTTTTTTTTTTTTTTTTTTTTTTTTTTTTTTTTTTTTTTTTTTTTTTTTTTTTTTTTTTTTTTTTTTTTTTTTTTTTTTTTTTTTTTTTTTTTTTTTTTTTTTTTTTTTTTTTTTTTTTTTTTTTTTTTTTTTTTTTTTTTTTTTTTTTTTTTTTTTTTTTTTTTTTTTTTTTTTTTTTTTTTTTTTTTTTTTTTTTTTTTTTTTTTTTTTTTTTTTTTTTTTTTTTTTTTTTTTTTTTTTTTTTTTTTTTTTTTTTTTTTTTTTTTTTTTTTTTTTTTTTTTTTTTTTTTTTTTTTTTTTTTTTTTTTTTTTTTTTTTTTTTTTTTTTTTTTTTTTTTTTTTTTTTTTTTTTTTTTTTTTTTTTTTTTTTTTTTTTTTTTTTTTTTTTTTTTTTTTTTTTTTTTTTTTTTTTTTTTTTTTTTTTTTTTTTTTTTTTTTTTTTTTTTTTTTTTTTTTTTTTTTTTTTTTTTTTTTTTTTTTTTTTTTTTTTTTTTTTTTTTTTTTTTTTTTTTTTTTTTTTTTTTTTTTTTTTTTTTTTTTTTTTTTTTTTTTTTTTTTTTTTTTTTTTTTTTTTTTTTTTTTTTTTTTTTTTTTTTTTTTTTTTTTTTTTTTTTTTTTTTTTTTTTTTTTTTTTTTTTTTTTTTTTTTTTTTTTTTTTTTTTTTTTTTTTTTTTTTTTTTTTTTTTTTTTTTTTTTTTTTTTTTTTTTTTTTTTTTTTTTTTTTTTTTTTTTTTTTTTTTTTTTTTTTTTTTTTTTTTTTTTTTTTTTTTTTTTTTTTTTTTTTTTTTTTTTTTTTTTTTTTTTTTTTTTTTTTTTTTTTTTTTTTTTTTTTTTTTTTTTTTTTTTTTTTTTTTTTTTTTTTTTTTTTTTTTTTTTTTTTTTTTTTTTTTTTTTTTTTTTTTTTTTTTTTTTTTTTTTTTTTTTTTTTTTTTTTTTTTTTTTTTTTTTTTTTTTTTTTTTTTTTTTTTTTTTTTTTTTTTTTTTTTTTTTTTTTTTTTTTTTTTTTTTTTTTTTTTTTTTTTTTTTTTTTTTTTTTTTTTTTTTTTTTTTTTTTTTTTTTTTTTTTTTTTTTTTTTTTTTTTTTTTTTTTTTTTTTTTTTTTTTTTTTTTTTTTTTTTTTTTTTTTTTTTTTTTTTTTTTTTTTTTTTTTTTTTTTTTTTTTTTTTTTTTTTTTTTTTTTTTTTTTTTTTTTTTTTTTTTTTTTTTTTTTTTTTTTTTTTTTTTTTTTTTTTTTTTTTTTTTTTTTTTTTTTTTTTTTTTTTTTTTTTTTTTTTTTTTTTTTTTTTTTTTTTTTTTTTTTTTTTTTTTTTTTTTTTTTTTTTTTTTTTTTTTTTTTTTTTTTTTTTTTTTTTTTTTTTTTTTTTTTTTTTTTTTTTTTTTTTTTTTTTTTTTTTTTTTTTTTTTTTTTTTTTTTTTTTTTTTTTTTTTTTTTTTTTTTTTTTTTTTTTTTTTTTTTTTTTTTTTTTTTTTTTTTTTTTTTTTTTTTTTTTTTTTTTTTTTTTTTTTTTTTTTTTTTTTTTTTTTTTTTTTTTTTTTTTTTTTTTTTTTTTTTTTTTTTTTTTTTTTTTTTTTTTTTTTTTTTTTTTTTTTTTTTTTTTTTTTTTTTTTTTTTTTTTTTTTTTTTTTTTTTTTTTTTTTTTTTTTTTTTTTTTTTTTTTTTTTTTTTTTTTTTTTTTTTTTTTTTTTTTTTTTTTTTTTTTTTTTTTTTTTTTTTTTTTTTTTTTTTTTTTTTTTTTTTTTTTTTTTTTTTTTTTTTTTTTTTTTTTTTTTTTTTTTTTTTTTTTTTTTTTTTTTTTTTTTTTTTTTTTTTTTTTTTTTTTTTTTTTTTTTTTTTTTTTTTTTTTTTTTTTTTTTTTTTTTTTTTTTTTTTTTTTTTTTTTTTTTTTTTTTTTTTTTTTTTTTTTTTTTTTTTTTTTTTTTTTTTTTTTTTTTTTTTTTTTTTTTTTTTTTTTTTTTTTTTTTTTTTTTTTTTTTTTTTTTTTTTTTTTTTTTTTTTTTTTTTTTTTTTTTTTTTTTTTTTTTTTTTTTTTTTTTTTTTTTTTTTTTTTTTTTTTTTTTTTTTTTTTTTTTTTTTTTTTTTTTTTTTTTTTTTTTTTTTTTTTTTTTTTTTTTTTTTTTTTTTTTTTTTTTTTTTTTTTTTTTTTTTTTTTTTTTTTTTTTTTTTTTTTTTTTTTTTTTTTTTTTTTTTTTTTTTTTTTTTTTTTTTTTTTTTTTTTTTTTTTTTTTTTTTTTTTTTTTTTTTTTTTTTTTTTTTTTTTTTTTTTTTTTTTTTTTTTTTTTTTTTTTTTTTTTTTTTTTTTTTTTTTTTTTTTTTTTTTTTTTTTTTTTTTTTTTTTTTTTTTTTTTTTTTTTTTTTTTTTTTTTTTTTTTTTTTTTTTTTTTTTTTTTTTTTTTTTTTTTTTTTTTTTTTTTTTTTTTTTTTTTTTTTTTTTTTTTTTTTTTTTTTTTTTTTTTTTTTTTTTTTTTTTTTTTTTTTTTTTTTTTTTTTTTTTTTTTTTTTTTTTTTTTTTTTTTTTTTTTTTTTTTTTTTTTTTTTTTTTTTTTTTTTTTTTTTTTTTTTTTTTTTTTTTTTTTTTTTTTTTTTTTTTTTTTTTTTTTTTTTTTTTTTTTTTTTTTTTTTTTTTTTTTTTTTTTTTTTTTTTTTTTTTTTTTTTTTTTTTTTTTTTTTTTTTTTTTTTTTTTTTTTTTTTTTTTTTTTTTTTTTTTTTTTTTTTTTTTTTTTTTTTTTTTTTTTTTTTTTTTTTTTTTTTTTTTTTTTTTTTTTTTTTTTTTTTTTTTTTTTTTTTTTTTTTTTTTTTTTTTTTTTTTTTTTTTTTTTTTTTTTTTTTTTTTTTTTTTTTTTTTTTTTTTTTTTTTTTTTTTTTTTTTTTTTTTTTTTTTTTTTTTTTTTTTTTTTTTTTTTTTTTTTTTTTTTTTTTTTTTTTTTTTTTTTTTTTTTTTTTTTTTTTTTTTTTTTTTTTTTTTTTTTTTTTTTTTTTTTTTTTTTTTTTTTTTTTTTTTTTTTTTTTTTTTTTTTTTTTTTTTTTTTTTTTTTTTTTTTTTTTTTTTTTTTTTTTTTTTTTTTTTTTTTTTTTTTTTTTTTTTTTTTTTTTTTTTTTTTTTTTTTTTTTTTTTTTTTTTTTTTTTTTTTTTTTTTTTTTTTTTTTTTTTTTTTTTTTTTTTTTTTTTTTTTTTTTTTTTTTTTTTTTTTTTTTTTTTTTTTTTTTTTTTTTTTTTTTTTTTTTTTTTTTTTTTTTTTTTTTTTTTTTTTTTTTTTTTTTTTTTTTTTTTTTTTTTTTTTTTTTTTTTTTTTTTTTTTTTTTTTTTTTTTTTTTTTTTTTTTTTTTTTTTTTTTTTTTTTTTTTTTTTTTTTTTTTTTTTTTTTTTTTTTTTTTTTTTTTTTTTTTTTTTTTTTTTTTTTTTTTTTTTTTTTTTTTTTTTTTTTTTTTTTTTTTTTTTTTTTTTTTTTTTTTTTTTTTTTTTTTTTTTTTTTTTTTTTTTTTTTTTTTTTTTTTTTTTTTTTTTTTTTTTTTTTTTTTTTTTTTTTTTTTTTTTTTTTTTTTTTTTTTTTTTTTTTTTTTTTTTTTTTTTTTTTTTTTTTTTTTTTTTTTTTTTTTTTTTTTTTTTTTTTTTTTTTTTTTTTTTTTTTTTTTTTTTTTTTTTTTTTTTTTTTTTTTTTTTTTTTTTTTTTTTTTTTTTTTTTTTTTTTTTTTTTTTTTTTTTTTTTTTTTTTTTTTTTTTTTTTTTTTTTTTTTTTTTTTTTTTTTTTTTTTTTTTTTTTTTTTTTTTTTTTTTTTTTTTTTTTTTTTTTTTTTTTTTTTTTTTTTTTTTTTTTTTTTTTTTTTTTTTTTTTTTTTTTTTTTTTTTTTTTTTTTTTTTTTTTTTTTTTTTTTTTTTTTTTTTTTTTTTTTTTTTTTTTTTTTTTTTTTTTTTTTTTTTTTTTTTTTTTTTTTTTTTTTTTTTTTTTTTTTTTTTTTTTTTTTTTTTTTTTTTTTTTTTTTTTTTTTTTTTTTTTTTTTTTTTTTTTTTTTTTTTTTTTTTTTTTTTTTTTTTTTTTTTTTTTTTTTTTTTTTTTTTTTTTTTTTTTTTTTTTTTTTTTTTTTTTTTTTTTTTTTTTTTTTTTTTTTTTTTTTTTTTTTTTTTTTTTTTTTTTTTTTTTTTTTTTTTTTTTTTTTTTTTTTTTTTTTTTTTTTTTTTTTTTTTTTTTTTTTTTTTTTTTTTTTTTTTTTTTTTTTTTTTTTTTTTTTTTTTTTTTTTTTTTTTTTTTTTTTTTTTTTTTTTTTTTTTTTTTTTTTTTTTTTTTTTTTTTTTTTTTTTTTTTTTTTTTTTTTTTTTTTTTTTTTTTTTTTTTTTTTTTTTTTTTTTTTTTTTTTTTTTTTTTTTTTTTTTTTTTTTTTTTTTTTTTTTTTTTTTTTTTTTTTTTTTTTTTTTTTTTTTTTTTTTTTTTTTTTTTTTTTTTTTTTTTTTTTTTTTTTTTTTTTTTTTTTTTTTTTTTTTTTTTTTTTTTTTTTTTTTTTTTTTTTTTTTTTTTTTTTTTTTTTTTTTTTTTTTTTTTTTTTTTTTTTTTTTTTTTTTTTTTTTTTTTTTTTTTTTTTTTTTTTTTTTTTTTTTTTTTTTTTTTTTTTTTTTTTTTTTTTTTTTTTTTTTTTTTTTTTTTTTTTTTTTTTTTTTTTTTTTTTTTTTTTTTTTTTTTTTTTTTTTTTTTTTTTTTTTTTTTTTTTTTTTTTTTTTTTTTTTTTTTTTTTTTTTTTTTTTTTTTTTTTTTTTTTTTTTTTTTTTTTTTTTTTTTTTTTTTTTTTTTTTTTTTTTTTTTTTTTTTTTTTTTTTTTTTTTTTTTTTTTTTTTTTTTTTTTTTTTTTTTTTTTTTTTTTTTTTTTTTTTTTTTTTTTTTTTTTTTTTTTTTTTTTTTTTTTTTTTTTTTTTTTTTTTTTTTTTTTTTTTTTTTTTTTTTTTTTTTTTTTTTTTTTTTTTTTTTTTTTTTTTTTTTTTTTTTTTTTTTTTTTTTTTTTTTTTTTTTTTTTTTTTTTTTTTTTTTTTTTTTTTTTTTTTTTTTTTTTTTTTTTTTTTTTTTTTTTTTTTTTTTTTTTTTTTTTTTTTTTTTTTTTTTTTTTTTTTTTTTTTTTTTTTTTTTTTTTTTTTTTTTTTTTTTTTTTTTTTTTTTTTTTTTTTTTTTTTTTTTTTTTTTTTTTTTTTTTTTTTTTTTTTTTTTTTTTTTTTTTTTTTTTTTTTTTTTTTTTTTTTTTTTTTTTTTTTTTTTTTTTTTTTTTTTTTTTTTTTTTTTTTTTTTTTTTTTTTTTTTTTTTTTTTTTTTTTTTTTTTTTTTTTTTTTTTTTTTTTTTTTTTTTTTTTTTTTTTTTTTTTTTTTTTTTTTTTTTTTTTTTTTTTTTTTTTTTTTTTTTTTTTTTTTTTTTTTTTTTTTTTTTTTTTTTTTTTTTTTTTTTTTTTTTTTTTTTTTTTTTTTTTTTTTTTTTTTTTTTTTTTTTTTTTTTTTTTTTTTTTTTTTTTTTTTTTTTTTTTTTTTTTTTTTTTTTTTTTTTTTTTTTTTTTTTTTTTTTTTTTTTTTTTTTTTTTTTTTTTTTTTTTTTTTTTTTTTTTTTTTTTTTTTTTTTTTTTTTTTTTTTTTTTTTTTTTTTTTTTTTTTTTTTTTTTTTTTTTTTTTTTTTTTTTTTTTTTTTTTTTTTTTTTTTTTTTTTTTTTTTTTTTTTTTTTTTTTTTTTTTTTTTTTTTTTTTTTTTTTTTTTTTTTTTTTTTTTTTTTTTTTTTTTTTTTTTTTTTTTTTTTTTTTTTTTTTTTTTTTTTTTTTTTTTTTTTTTTTTTTTTTTTTTTTTTTTTTTTTTTTTTTTTTTTTTTTTTTTTTTTTTTTTTTTTTTTTTTTTTTTTTTTTTTTTTTTTTTTTTTTTTTTTTTTTTTTTTTTTTTTTTTTTTTTTTTTTTTTTTTTTTTTTTTTTTTTTTTTTTTTTTTTTTTTTTTTTTTTTTTTTTTTTTTTTTTTTTTTTTTTTTTTTTTTTTTTTTTTTTTTTTTTTTTTTTTTTTTTTTTTTTTTTTTTTTTTTTTTTTTTTTTTTTTTTTTTTTTTTTTTTTTTTTTTTTTTTTTTTTTTTTTTTTTTTTTTTTTTTTTTTTTTTTTTTTTTTTTTTTTTTTTTTTTTTTTTTTTTTTTTTTTTTTTTTTTTTTTTTTTTTTTTTTTTTTTTTTTTTTTTTTTTTTTTTTTTTTTTTTTTTTTTTTTTTTTTTTTTTTTTTTTTTTTTTTTTTTTTTTTTTTTTTTTTTTTTTTTTTTTTTTTTTTTTTTTTTTTTTTTTTTTTTTTTTTTTTTTTTTTTTTTTTTTTTTTTTTTTTTTTTTTTTTTTTTTTTTTTTTTTTTTTTTTTTTTTTTTTTTTTTTTTTTTTTTTTTTTTTTTTTTTTTTTTTTTTTTTTTTTTTTTTTTTTTTTTTTTTTTTTTTTTTTTTTTTTTTTTTTTTTTTTTTTTTTTTTTTTTTTTTTTTTTTTTTTTTTTTTTTTTTTTTTTTTTTTTTTTTTTTTTTTTTTTTTTTTTTTTTTTTTTTTTTTTTTTTTTTTTTTTTTTTTTTTTTTTTTTTTTTTTTTTTTTTTTTTTTTTTTTTTTTTTTTTTTTTTTTTTTTTTTTTTTTTTTTTTTTTTTTTTTTTTTTTTTTTTTTTTTTTTTTTTTTTTTTTTTTTTTTTTTTTTTTTTTTTTTTTTTTTTTTTTTTTTTTTTTTTTTTTTTTTTTTTTTTTTTTTTTTTTTTTTTTTTTTTTTTTTTTTTTTTTTTTTTTTTTTTTTTTTTTTTTTTTTTTTTTTTTTTTTTTTTTTTTTTTTTTTTTTTTTTTTTTTTTTTTTTTTTTTTTTTTTTTTTTTTTTTTTTTTTTTTTTTTTTTTTTTTTTTTTTTTTTTTTTTTTTTTTTTTTTTTTTTTTTTTTTTTTTTTTTTTTTTTTTTTTTTTTTTT